>NW_017671901.1:0-25034 GCF_001879085.1 Nicotiana attenuata | reverse complement strand
TCTGAGGAAGTTCTTCAATAGACTGCGGAAATACAACTTAAAATTAAATCCCGCGAAGTGTGCATTTGGGGTTCCTGCTGGGAAATTGCTTGGGCTTATTGTGAGCCGTCGAGGAATAGAACTGGATCCATCGAAGGTCAAAGCCATTCAAGAACTACCACCGCCGAAGAACAAGAAAGATATGATGAGTTTCTTGGGAAGGCGTAACTACATCAGCCGATTCATAGCACGGTCTACAGTTATATGTGAGCCAATATTCAAGATGATAAGGAAGGATGCTGCCACCAAATGGACCGATGATTGCCAAAAGGCCTTCGACAAAATCAAGGAGTACCTGTCAACACCACCAGTCTTAGTCCCACCTGAGCCAGGTAGACCCTTATTGTCTACCTTGTAGTGTTAGATGGAGCTTTCGGCTGCGTTCTGGGGCAGCACGATGAAACAGGAAGGAAGGTGCAATCCATTTATTATCTCAGCAAGAAGTTCACCCCATATGAGGCCCGGTATTCTCTATTGGAACGCATCTGTTGTGCTTTGACTTGGGTAGCTCAGAAGCTGTGCGCCTATACCACATATCTCATATCGAGAATGGATCCCTTGAAGTACATCTTTCAGAAGCCCATGCCCACTGGCAAGCTAGCCAAGTGGCAAATCCTGTTGAGTGAGTTCGACATTGTTTAAGTAACTCAGAAAGCGGTCAAGCGACAGGCACTGGCATACCACCTTGCCGAAAACCCCGTGGATGGAGAATACGAACCCCTGATAACATATTTTCCTGATGAAGAGATATCATTCATAGGAGAAGACATTGCGGAATCCTATGACGGTTGGAGAATATTCTTCGATGGAGCAGCAAACTTCAAAGGAGTTGGCATTGGAGCAGTCCTAATATCAGAAACCGGTCAGCATTATCCGGTGTCTGCCAAACTCAGGTTCCCCTGCACCAACAATATGGCCGAGTATGAAGCCTGCATCTTAGGACTCAAAATTGCCATTGACATGAACGTTCAAGAGCTGCTAGTGATTGGAGATTCAGACTTACTTATACATCAGGTACGAGGATAATGGGCAACCAAGAACTCCAAGATACTCCCGTATCTGCACCACGTATAGGAATTGAGAAAGAGGTTCACGAAGACGGAATTCCAATATGTTCCTAGAATCCAGAATGAGTTCGTTGATGCATTGGCTACCCTATCATCTATGATGCAGCATCCAGACAAGAATTTCATTGATCCCATTCCGGTGAAAATCCATAATCAGCCAGCTTAATGTGCCCATGTTGAAGAAGAAGCAGACGGAAAGCCTTGGTTTCATGATATCAAGGAATATTTGGCAAAAGGAGAGTACCCAGAACTTGCAAATCCTACTCAGAAACGCACACTTCGGAGATTGTCCAACAACTTCTTTCACAGCGGAGGAATTCTATATAGGAGGACTCCCGATTTAGGATTATTAAGAAGTGTCGACGCAAAGGAAGCATCCAAGCTACTAGAGGAAATTCATGCTGGGACCTGCGGTCCACATATGAACGGTTTTGTCTTAGCAAAGAAGATACTTTGGGCGGGTTACTTTTGGATGACTATAGAAATGGACTGCATCAAGTATGTCCGAAAATGCCACCGCTGTCAGATACATGCAGACATGATAAAGGTACCTCCAAACGAGCTTAACACAACAAGCTCATCGTGGCCATTCGCCGCCTGGGGAATGGGCGTTATTGGACCAATCGAGCGTGCCGCTTCCAATAGACACAGGTTCATCCTAGTAGCCATCGACTATTTCACCAAATGGGTCGAAGCAGCATCTTACAAAGTAGTGCCTAAGAAAGTCATGGCAGACTTTGTCCGCGACCGCATTGTTTGTCGATTCTCAACAGCGACTTGATGAAAGCTATGTGCGAAACTTTCGAGATCAAACACAAGAATTCCATAGCCTATAGACCTCAGATGAATGGAGTTGTAGAAGCCGCCAACAAGAATATCAAGAAGATATTGAGGAAAATGATAGAGAAGCATAGACAGTGGCACGAGAAGTTATCATTTGCTCTACTAGGGTATCGCACCACAGTCCGCACATCAATTGGGGCAACCCCCTATATGCTGGTTTACAGTACAGAAGCTATCATTCCCGCTAAGGTAGAAATTCCTTCCCTAAGGATCATACAAGAAGCTGAGCTCGACGACGTAGAATGGGTAAAAAGTCGTTATGAGCAACTAGCCCTTATAGATGGAAAGAGAATGAATGCAGTCTGCCATGGTCAACTCTATCAGAACAGAATGTCCAGAGCCTTCAACAAAAGAGTCAAGCCAAGACAATTCACACCGGGGCAGCTAGTGTTGAAGAAATTTTTTCCGTATAAAGATGAAGCCAAAGGGAAGTTCTCTCCTAACTGGCAGAGTCCATACATGATTCATCGGGTTTTGACAGGAGGAGCCCTCGTACTTGCAGAAATGGACGGAGAAGTTTGGCCAAAGCCGATCAATTCAGATACAGTCAAGCGTTACTATGTGTAATCTTTAGGCTTTCCTTGTATGATGTAAGTTGAACTACGCCTGACCTGATTCCTGTTTAAGAGGGGATACGTAGGCAGCCCTATGGGTTCGGTTACAATTCAATAAAAATTTTCATTTCCCCCCGCAATTGGAAACTGGGGCAGAATTTTGAGGAGGACCCTCAAAATTCCGAAGTGATTTCAGTCGATCGCCGCACGAGCAACAGTCAGAAATGTCAAACCATCAAACTCGGGCAGAATTTTGAGAAGGGCCCTCAAAATTTCGTAGCAGGAGAGGTTGCAATGTCCTGAACTACGTCACAGTCGTCGGTTCATCTAAAAGCTATATTTTTATTATACATATATGTCATACTTTTACAAAATCATGCACATTTATTATTGAAATTACTTTGTTTAGCAACGCTACCCCAATGATACAGACGGTGTCACCAGATCAAAGCCGAACGAGTCAAGAAAGCCAGCGGGGATACGAACTAACCTCCCCCTTTACAAAACTCACGATTTTTCTTTGGATGCAGGCACTAGGATTGCGAAATCCTTATACATACTGTACGTCCAGGGAACAAAAATTGTTCTCAGAACCGTTGCACCTGCCAACATTTGCTATCAGCACACACCAGTAATGCTCCGTAGTCACAATGCTCCCAGTAATCACAATGCCGCAATATGATATCAGCTAAGAAAACTCTGCTGTCATTTGTTATTTTATTTCTTGCATAAGGCTACCATTCTGCCTTCTGAGACTAAACGCTATCTCCATCTGCATTTGCATTGCATAAGGCTACCATTCTGCCTTCCAACTTGCATAAGGCTACCATTCTGCCTTCCGAGACTAAACGCTATCTCCGTCTGCATTTGCATTGCATAAGGCTACCATTCTGCCTTCCAACTTGCATATGGCTACCATTCTGCCTTTTGAGACTAACCGCTGTCTCCATCTGCATTTGCATTGCATAAGGCTACCATTCTGCCTTCCAACTTGCATAAAGTTACCATTCTGCCTTCCAAGACTAAACGATGTCTCCATATGCATTTGCATTGCATAAGGCTACTATTCTGCCTTCCAATTTGCATAAGGCTACCATTCTGCCTTCCGAGGTTAAGCTCTATCTCCATCTGCATTCGTATTTTTGCATAAGGCTACTTTCCTGCCTTTCGAGGCTAAGCTCTGCCTCTAATTTTCTTCGAAACTAAGCGCTATCTCAAGCACTATTTATCTCGCTTTTCTTACGGGCTAAGCTCTGCCCTTCAATTCGCAAGACTAAGCTCTGTCTTGTCCGCATCATACTACTGCATCCTTCATGGGATGAAATATCGCTAACTCGTCCAAAGGCGTCATCGTTCGGAGGCACCATCTTCATGGTCTGAGAACACCATGTCATGGCCTGAGGATCTCTTTCAATCTTTTGCATATCATTATTCAAAGGCGTCATGGTTTAGAGGCACCATCCTCATAGCCCGAGAACATCATTTCATGGCCTGCGAATCCTGCACCAAACAACCCATGGTCCAGGACATCATGGTCTGAGGACGCCATTCCTAACCGTCCAAAGACAACATTCATGGTCCAACGGAAATTTGCATCATGTTTAAATTACACAATATATGCTTGTATCGTTTATTTGCAGGTAACCCGACGAGCAACGGATATCCCATCAGGAGCGATCCCGCTCCAGTTTTCCCAGCCATATCGAACCTCACCATTCCTGTATACCGTAGAACTCACCCGGCCCTAGATGTTGCGCCCGCTCTTGAGATGACTTCATCGGTATACTTCGCCGATGAATCCGGAACTACATATGGTCTGATTCCTGTAAAACCAGGGATATGTAGGCAACTCAGAAATAAGGGTGCGGCCTGAAACTCTTCAAACCGTTTCGCTTGCTCAAAATTGGCCATCATATCTTTACCCGACAACTCTTTCATCCTTCCCGGGTAAAGAAGGGCAGCTGTTGATACCAAATTTTTCCCAAAATATTTTTTTATTTGCATATATACCTTCAAAATCATGCATCAATAGCAATTGGTATTTTTCCATAATTTTCCTATATTTTATTAATTTACCCAGCATTTTATTTCCAATAAATAATTACAAAATGGAATTACAAATGATTTCAAAAGAATTTCTTGATTTAATTTATTATTCATGGTCCTATTATTTCATAATTAGCCAAATTGGCATCATTTGGCTACAATTGCAATAACTTTGCAATTATAGCCCAAGCATATGATTTTATACTATTTTTGACCAGAAATTAATCATTTATATTTTAAAATATTAAATAATCATTTTTTTATTATTTTCTATGCATAAAATTCATTTTCTACAATTATCAGCTATTTTTGTAAATTGTTTTATTTAATTTAATTGGGTATTTAACAAATAGCCAATTTCATTTCAATTCTAGCCTAATTAAATCAAACCCCAACCCAATTAGAACAACCCAAACCTCAGGCCCAATCCATCAATCCTACCCGACCCAATCCCTGGTCCAATCTGGACCGTTGATTAGAGAATCTGGATCGTTGATCAATTCTAATCAACGGTCCAGATCCCCCTTTCCTAATTTAACCTAATAGACTACCCCCCCCCCCCCCCCCCACATTCTCTCATCACTCTCCACCGACACACCCTCCCATTCTCTCTCAAATTCTCTCAAGCTCCCTCTGCTAAACCATGGTTCCTCTCACCGGCCGTTGGCTCGCCGGTAACAATGGCGGTTCCACCATCACCCCTAGCCTCCATGGTTCCCCCCATGCCGGATTATTGCTACCCTAAGGTCCTCAAGGAACCAGAGGTGGTTCAACTCACCACCATGGTTTTTCATGTCATTCTCAGGCCAATCTTGGCCTGTCTGAGTAAGATCCTGCCGTCTCCGGCTAAAACTTGTGATTTTTGAGCCGATTCTCTCTCTTTGGGTTCTCTCTCTGAAACCCTGATTTTGACTCTTGATTTCTAAGATCTGTAATAAGATCTGAGTCTATTCGAGTTGTCTTTACTGTTTTCTTAAGGATTTCTCCGATTTCTTCTAAAACGACTCTTCGTCTTCAAATTAGGGTTTCTTAACCCCTTTTCAAAATGGCTTTTCCTTCTGATTTTAGTATTAATCTATGATTTTCACTATTTTTAAACGTTTATTTGAGTTTTCTCTTTTATCTGAGTTATTATGTTGAAAACCCTAAGCTTCTTGGTTTTAATCCTTGATTCTGAGTCTGTTTTGTGATAACATGTTCGCTTAATCTGTATATGTGTTTGTTTCTCACGAGCCTTATGATTCTCTGTGGTTTTACCCTATCTTGTTCATCAGTGCCTCTGACTTTTACTTCTTCCGCTATGTCATGTTTATTCTATTAACTCATGCTATGCTCTACATGAATCCCTAATTTTTTTTATATGATTTTTGCCCTACTCAGCCTCTTAGAGTTCTGATTTATCTTACTATGTGCTTGTTCTCGTACAGTTGTGCTAAATCAGTGCTATTTGCTATTTTTGAATCTTTGAATCTCTGTGACTGATCCTTCACTGATTTCTTGTGATATTCTCTACTGATTTCAACCTCTAAATATTTTCTTGCCTTATTTTGTGGTTGACTATGCTATCAAATTGATTCTTAGACATTTTCCTTAATTAGAATTTGTCGAACCTAGCCTCTATTACATGCTATGTACTATGCTTATCTCCTTATATGTCATGTTCAGTCTTACATGATTTCATTCCTAATTTGTCACTGTTTATTACCGTTTAATTTTTTTTAATTCCTTAATTAAGGGAAGTACCTATGCTGATTTGGTTCTAATTGATACATATTGCTTTAATTACTGTTGAACTATGTTTCCTGCCTTATTTGTTGCCTGTCCTTTAAACTATAAATACCCTGCTTTTCATTAACAGAAAACATGAACACATTAGTTCAAAACCTCTCTTTCACACACACAAAAAACTCTTCTACTCTCTTTTCTCTGGTTACTTGCTATTGTTCCAAGTCAGACGGTTGCAAGCCAAGGCTGATTACTCTACTCAATTGCTCCTCACTTTGTGTTTAATATCTTCTTTACTGGTATGTTCTAATTTCAATTCAAGTCCCAAAATAATATGCTTCTCCTATTACTTCAATTTGTCATGTTTCTAATATGCTTCCAACTATGGTTTTGTTGCTCAACCTGCAATTAACATGTCTACTTCACTGTCTTCTTTACTGCATGCTTCTGAATATACCCCCTTAGGATTAGCCTGCTCTTAAATCCCTTTCTAGTGCATCCCAATGTGACTATGTTTCTCTGATCCCTAGCATGCACCTTTCTGTGTAAAGTAGTTGGCTATCCTAAGTCTGTTTGATTCTGTATTACCGTGAAGTTCATGTTGTACTTTAAAAGACCTGACCCCTTTCAAGGCTCCTCTAATTCTGTACCTCTGTGCATCTGTGCCACTATGTGCCCTATACTTACCCTAAATCCCCATTACCCCTGAGTGGATGTGTGTACTTGTTTGATTCCATGTATTGAAGTGCTGATGAACCTCTTTTGGTTCTGTATTTGGTCTGATTGATTGTTAGTCACCTTACCCTTTTCAAATTGTCTTATTTAATAACTCCCTCTATTGTTTTACAAAATTATTACAAACAAGTCTCTTTTCAAACTGTTTTCCTGCTTAAATCTTTCAAACTATGTCAAGCACTCTCACTCTAGTCTTAGACCACAAAGTTTTGCCCTTTTTGTGTGAGCCTTGCCTTGGGACCCTTGAGCTCCCTCTGAACTTGGACATACAAAACCTGGCCTTTCTACACTGCACTTACTCTGTCTTGGCTATGAAATCTGGGTGTGAGCACTGCCCGGGATCCCTTGAGGTCCTTAGGGAACTCTGACACACCCGGATATGAGAAAGGCTAAGAATCATGGCATTTGAGGCATTCTAGAGATTTTGGGCCTATCAGTAGGCCCCCTATAGCATAACTTTTTTTTTCTTTCTTATTTCAATTATGTAATTTATGCAAATGGTTTGTAATAACTATTGTAAACAACTCCGGGGATGGATAGTGGAAAGGGAAGAGGTGACTATGCATGCTTTAGCTATTAAAAGGGTAGAAAACATGTTATTAGGTTTATATTCCTACTCGCGCAATAGAAACCATGCTTAGGACTCATTTCATGCATTAGAGATCATGTTCCCTAGGACTTACACTTACTGTTTTCAGCATGTCCATTTCGCAATCATATCACTTAGAAAATCCTGTGTTAAATGTGTTAATAACCGGTATTTTCTGCGATCATGTTCCTACTGCCATACGCACTTAGAGATCCTATTTTAAGGCTAAACAACACTAACAAACATATCATTCCTGCAAATTCTAGAAATCATGTTCAAACGCTGTAATATTTGTGCATATAGAAATCCTGCTTAGGATTCTGCATCTTTGCGCATTAGATACCATGTCTTTGAGATTTTATATTTGCTTACGCGCGCTTAGGCCAACTATGAATGCGCAAAGAGGGGATAAAGTAATTTTACTCAGTTTTTACAATTAACTAGTGATAGTTCTATGTGCTGAACACCTAGAATAGCATGTTTAAACAACCTGTTTTCAATCAGTTTTCCTTACTTCTGAGGATTGGTATACTATCTCACACCTAAGCAAGTCTTAGGCAACCAAGCTGTTAAAATTGGAAATCTGCCTTCTTGTGTGTGCTGCCTAAATTCTCAACAGGTTTTAAAATCAGTAGGCAAACTGATTAGGCCTTTCTGAGTAATACAACAAATCGTCTATCTGCTTACCTTCTAAAAAGCACCTAGATGTCATGCCTTAGGAATCTGAATATTGCCCTTAACTGTGCTTGAGTCGTGTGCCTTATGTGTTTGTTTGAGGAGGAAACTCTGAGCCTTTTAATTGCTCCCATTTTGTGTGAAAGTCCTAAATGTTTTAAACTGTCGCCTTAGAATTTTTGCCTTTTTTAAAACCTTAGGGGTACGTCTAGAACCACCTATAGGTAGAGGTCCTAACTCCCTCCAGGATCATTAAGAAGGGACGGGTAGCAGCACGCGATAGGAATCCGAGACCAACACTCGCTTTGCATGATCAATAAGGGGACGGGAAGGGTATACATGGATATGATGACCTGTGCGCTAATGCCATGCGTAGCCCCTTCCTAAGGAGTGATTACCGGGCATTGTACTGATGTGATCCTATAGGCTAACCAACCTAGGACACCCCTTTACGTTCGCAAATATGCTTAGATTGTACTTCTTTTTCTAGCTTTTCATTAACTATTTTGTTTCAGACATCTGTGTACTTAAACTTAAATCCCCTACTATTTGAGCCATACTTGTTTATTTTCTAATTGTACAAATTCACAAAAACTGTTTGGCCGGGAACCACACTAGTGGATCCTGAGGGGTGCCTAACACCTTCCCCTTAGGATAATTTCAAGCTCTTACCCTGTCTCTGGTTACCAAACATAGTTATAAATGAACCCTATAGGTGCCCTAACGCACCTTAAATCGTTAGGTGGCGACTCTTCAAAAAATGCAAAACCCTTTCCCAAAAGGAACGAGTTGTCTCAACCAAAATGTCACAAACCCGATTTCGCGAGAAAAAATGGGGGCACGACAACTGAACGCCCCCGCGTCGAGAGACTTTGTATTGGGAACATCTTGCATCTTCCTCGAACGAAAAGGCGCTTCGGAGGGGAATCGCTCACATCAACGACCTCGACTGAATCAATCGGGGCAATCCCTTGCTTTTGAAAAACTTCGGAATTAGCCCCCCCCCTCCCCGAATCTCCTACTAAGCATGCCTCGGCTCGAGGAAAATTTTGGCCATCAACTGGCTCTGTGATGGAGCCCATTACACCGTTGTCGCCCTCTTCAGCCCGAGGTGAGGCAATAGCAGAACCGAGCCGCGATTCAGAAGTCGTCAACTCAACAGTATGCAAAACAGCCAGATCCTTCCCCCCTTGGATGCTATCAAGGGTTCATCCTTCTTTTCGCCGCCAACTAGGGGGCTCCCCGACGCTTCTGGGGTTAAGGATGCTAAATCATACTTAGGTCCTTCCACTCTAGCCTTCTTGGGTGTCGAGGGATAAGTCAACGAGCTCCCTCGCTTTTTCCCTTCCTCATCAGGTTTTGGGGCACCCGCTTCATCGGGCGGAGTTTCTCTCATCAAGAAGACCTCCCCCAGACCTGCCCAAATGCGAAAATAAGCACAAGGAATATGAATGTGATCAGTAATGGCTTTTGTAGAATCAAAGCTACAGCAGAGAATGAAGTCTCACCGTGATCCTTGGCTTTCCATCGAGCCCTGGATAAATCGCACCACACGCGCTCGACATATGGGCAAATCGAGTCCAGTTTAGCTACCCAGGCTAGAAGATTCCTAACCGCATCGGGGTACACTACAGCAGCTGTATCAGCAGAAGAAGTCAGCTCATGAGGGAATGCATTCGTAAGAAAGGAATGGGCAGTTAGCCAGGTACGTTTACTTACGCTTCATGTTCCACCTTTCGAGGAACGGCATCCTCTCTGTGGTGATCAAGTCTAAAGTCCTAACTCTGATAAAACGGCTCATCTACCCCTCGTTCCTAGCCTCATCGGTACAAGCAAAGAGGGCCCTCGAGGCCCAACAGCGGAGCTTAATCATACCCCCACGAAAAATTTGAGGACTATATATTCTGATCAAATGGTCAAGAGTGAAGGGCATCCCCTTAACCGTATCTGTATAATGCCTGATCATGTAAATGACACGCTAGAATGACAGGTGAACTTGGGCGAGGGTCGCTTGGTATCGTTCGCAGAAGTTGAGGATTACGGGCTCTATCGAAGGCATGGATGACACCGTCGGGCCAAGGGTAAACGGATAAGTATACACACTGAGGAAGTCGGCTTTATACGTTGTTATATCCTTCCCCCGAGAAGGAATCTCCACTAACACCGCATCTCCCTAGCGACAGTCAATTTTCACCCTCTCGACGTCCGTTATTAAACTAACATAACGAGACGCGGGCTTACTTCGCCCCGGATTCGAAGAAGGTCTTTTGACCTTGAAATCAGAAGTCGTCTCAAAGACCTCTGGAACACATGTTCTAGCATCAGAGACGTTGCTGCTCTACCCTCAGAGGGGAGCGTGGAAGAGGAAGGCACAACTTCCTGAGAGATAGAGATGGAAGTGTTCGCCATTTTTTACCAAAAGGTCACAGAGAAAGAACGGAAAAATCGCGCTCTAGAAAAAAACACGGGAGAAAGGTAGGAAGGAGAAAAAAACTCTATTGGGAACCTGATAACACAATAGAAAGGAAGGGGCGAAGGCGTGAGTATTTATAGAAGCCTAATTGAGCAGACCACAAGACATCCAACTAATATTAATTAATTCGAAGATTTTGGGGATTACGTGGGCATAACCTTTAGAAGCCTTGTCTATTACATCAGTCACCTGGCAAGATGCGACTGGTTCCTTCGATGGAAGCATCGATGGGCCAAGATCTTGAGATCGTTTCTCTGCATTTCACTCTGAGAAAATGCGGGGACTATCTGTATGCGGCCATAATCGGAAAGGCCGATTTCACGATCAGCGAGACATTGCGCAATTTCACCCCGAGGGGCCGAGGGAATAGCTCGGGGTTCAAAATCTTTGAGGACTCTTCGTGCCTGATATCAGGGTAGAACGAACCGGTGGTTATCACAAGTGAGCGGGAAGTTCCCTAGGAGTAGTACTTTTTCTGACAATGCCTCCGCGGACAGTGACAGCCTGCGCCAGGCTGATTGAGTGATTGTACCGGATACTTATGTAATAAATGAACTTGTACCATATTAGGGTTCCCCTCATCTATAAAGGGGCTCCTTACCATTTTGTAAAAGGGATCTCTAACAGAAGACACAACATATTTCATTCAAGACAAGAACATTCTTTCTGCTCTCTAACTCAAATATACTCTCTATTTGGCTACTGCTTACATTTATTGCTTTATTTACATTCATTGTATCTCATTAATTGTTCTTCATTTATTGCTCGTTATTGGTCATAAAGAGCCGTAATTGTAGCCCTAATAGCTGTTAATCCTTCATCGACTGACCCTTTACGAGCATCTGACTCGACATCGCGGCCTCGTACGCGCTAGGTCGAGGCCCTGATTCTCAACCGTTTGGTTTGGTTTCTAAAGCTATCTTCGATTTTTTATCTTATTTTCTAACCTCGTCACTTAGCATCTACTGCTTAACAACTAGCATAAAAATAGATCACATGTTTTTAAAACCACAAAATCAAATCTAATTGTTATCACCATTTTCAAGGTAAACACAATGATACCCCTCCTTGCGATAACACCATGATCCTTACCCCAAAGCTCGCCATAAGATATTCTAGCATAAAAACCACACCGCCCTAAGGCCCATAAGCCGCTGCATTCCCTCTTAGCATCCCAAAGTACCACAACCGAGACTCCCACTCTGAAGAGACCTTCTGTTAATCTAAAGTCGTTTCCTTCACTTTCCTGATACTGAAATGCATAATCCACAAAGATATAAAAATATCGCGAGTCACGACACCATCCAATGTAAATCTCAGATTCTAGCCACAACTACTATGCCATCACTTAATCTTCTTGAGTCTGAACTCATCAATAAGACATGAAATCAAATTTTTCTCACAATTAAACAACATGGAAAACCTTCCCAACACACTCATAACTTGGGACTAGACGTCACATCAAGACAAAAATCAAGCACCCATCAGTCCTTTTTACACCTCAAACAAACTCTTCTCTTCTCATTCAAATCATTTGAACATAGCCTGCAGTCACATCCTACTCATCATTTAGTCAACCAACCACTCGCCGGCCATAAATTTTGCTCATAGGGACACCACCGGACGTATAAGTCCATAAGCACATGCACACACGACCGAAATTCCCGTGCTCAAGCTGCAGTGAAAATCTGGCCTCAAGTCCTCCTAATTGTCCCATCATCAACACACATAAATCACATCTAGCACCTCATCCATGGAATCACAAGCCGTCGATGCACCACCGATACCGAGCGCTCGCATACACATATGAGTGCGTGGAAGGAATTCAAAGAGTTACGCTTCAAGATGAATTAATGTCGCACGATAAGGAAAGAAAGATGGAAAGTTAATCCTAAATGCCATGTAGCCTCTCGAAGATAGGTATGGACGTCATCATACCGATCCGCAAGGCTCTACTAGACACTTGATCATGACTCGTAGAACCTACGAACCTAGAGCTCTGATACCAACTTGTCACGACCCTAAAACCACTAGTCGTGATGGCACCTAAATCGACCAGCTAGGTAAGCCAACTAACAGTCAATACAATCCAAATGAAATTATAGGAAAATAGTGAAGAATTATCTGGACATTTACAAATTAACCCAAAACCTGGTAGTATGAATCATGAGCTTCTAAGACTTGGAATTTACAAAGCTGATACAAATAATTACACGATCTGTTTCAAAGTTACATAAATAGATTAGCAAAACCTAAGTCCAAAGTTGCAGTAATTTTGGCTAAGTGTTGTGAGAAGGCTGAAGTCAAGTACGGGACTTGGCTGCCGCACAGGCTGGTTTCGGCGGACAAAAAATATGCCTGCGACAACTGGTATCAAAGCGGAGTAGGTTCGTGACGAAGATACGATGGGCAGTGGCAGATTTTGTGGTCTTGTTTGAGAACATGGCGGTGGTAATAACAAATTGCGGGAAAGGCTAACGAAACTGGAGGCATTGATTGGAAATGTTCCTGAAGGTGACGAATTGGAGACTCTCGTGACAAGGCTTTCCTACTTTAAGGCAGAATTGGCAAGGCTATGTCAAGAGAATGTGGATCTAAAAAGTGAGACTGTGGTGTTGTGGCGTGATGTGGGCAAGGATGCTCCTGTGGTGCTGATCGTCTCAAGGTAAAAATTCTTGAACCTAAGGCATTTGGTGGTGCAAGGAGTGCACGTGAATTGGAGAATTTTCATTGGGATATGGAGTAGTACTTTCATGTTATTCGTGTGCAAGACGAGAAGGAGAAAGTAACCTTGACTAGCATGCATTTGAGTGAAGATGCTAAGTTATGGTGGCAGACTCGTGTGGTTGAAGATGAAAGTTTGGGCAGACCAAAGATTGAGTCGTGGGAGTGGCTTAAAAAGGAATAAGGATCAGTTCCTTCCTAGCAATACGTCTTGGATTGCTAGGGACAAACTGAAAAAGTTGAGGCAAACCGGATCAGTGAGAGCATATGTCAAAGAGTTCACTTCTTTGATGTTGAGCATCAATAATATGTCGGAAGAAGACAAATTGCACAACTTCATGAGCGGGCTGCAACAGTGGGCACAATTGGAGTTGCGTAGGCAGAATATTCAAAACCTCGCAAGTGTTGTGGATGCGGCTGATGCATTGGGCGATTTTAACTTGAGTGATGAGACTTCTGCTTCAAAGTCCAATGACGGAAAGAAGGAGAAGGCAAAGGAGTGGAACAAATGTGAAAATAACAATGCAACTGAAGATAAGGGGAAGGGAAGGCAAGAGTCTGGAACTTCAAAGAGCAAGGAGAAGGGTAGCAAATTCAGTGACTGTTTCATTTGTGATGGGCCACAGGGACTGCTTGAAGAAGGCAATGTTAAATGCTATGACTGTCGCAGACAAGAGGGTTGTATTAGAGGCAATGTCCAGTGACAAACAAGTGGCTGGAGTGAATGCAATTGTGGCTGAAGAGAGAAGGGGCCAAGGGGCGTTGCTTGTCAACCCCTTAGGACTCATAAATTGAGCTAACCTCGACGAGGACGTTGAATTTCAAAGGGTATGGGTGGTTTGTCAGACCTCCGCCACTTTGAGCTTGACTTGACAACAAGAGTGTTGTCATGGGGCAGCAAGAGTGTGCCAAGCTAAGGTGCATGAGTAGCACCAAGGCAAAAAGGAAAACGGGCAAGTGATGGCCAAGGCTTTGACGAAGGCGAGGCAGCTTGGCAAGGGCATGACAATGAGATGCGGGCTGAGGGTGACACTTGATCATGGCATGAGGCAGTGATGTCAAGGCAAGGCAAAAACAAAGTGGCAAAGGCAGGGTAAAGTGCAACGGAAGGCAGTGCGCGAGACAGACGTGTCATGGCATTGGGGCGCGGCAAAGGGCCATGTTCGTGGGCAATGGCATAGGCAAAATATGGCTACAATGCAGTTGAGTACAAGGCATTGGTGTCTGATTCAAGCCAAGGCACCAAAATGGGCAGCAAGCTTCAAATTGACCAAGTCAAGAGCGGTTACAGCACATGCTGTGCACAAGGGCAGCAGTTGGCTTTGCTAAAATGCTGGCAGATGGTGTTAGCACGTTTTTGGCCATGTTTTCATTATTATTAGCATGATATTACATGAATCGTTCCTAAACTTACTACGTTGAAAGCTGCCTAAAAATAATCTAAGTCCAAAGTTGCTGTAATTTTGGCCAGGTGTTGTGAGAAGGCTGAAGTCAAGTGCGGGACTTGGCTGCCGCGCAGGCTGGTTTCGACGGACAGAAAACACGCCTGTGACACTTACTCAATGATTTGGTATGAAAATCCCTTGACAAAATTGCCTCCCATCGAAGCTAGGGTTCAAAATATAATAAAATGAAGCTAAGTCTCGGAATTCTCAGCTATATGCAGGCTCCAGATGTCGCATTTGCGATAGGGGTCGCAAAAGCAAAGTTTTGAATTTCTCTGCTTCCTTCGCAAATGCGACCAAAAAGGCGCAAATGCGAACACTGGTCCTTCGCAAAAGCGACCAGTTGGTCGCAAAAGTGAACTAACCCAGCCTAGGCCCTTATCGTAAATGTGATACCGAGTCTGCAAATGCGAACTTAACTGGCTTCGCAAAAGTCGCAAGTTCTTCGCAAATGTGAATCCCTTCTCCTGCCGCCCATCTTCGCAAATGTGAGGCTACTTCGCAATTGCGATAGTCGCATTTGCGACACAAAAGTCGCAAATGCAATGACACCAATACCAACACTCAAAATCATGAAAAATCATTCCGAAACCAATCCGAAACTCACCCGAGCCCCCGAGGCTCCAAACCAATAATGCACCCAGGTCCGAAACATAACACGAACTCGCTTGTACGATCAAATCATCAAAATAACCTCTAAAAGCACGAATCGGACGCCAAAACGCATGAAGATCAAAGTAAACTTCAAGAACTTCTAGAATCGCAACCAAGCGTCCGAACCATATCAAATCAACTCCAAATGGTGCCAAGTTTTGCAGAAAAGTTCTATATGACAAAGCAAACCTACTCGAGGGTCAAATCACGCATAATAACCTCGAAACGACGGATCGCACCTCAAGTCAAAATCAATGAACTTTGAAACTTCATCTTCTACAACCGATGCCGAAACCTATCAAATCACGTCTAATTGACCTTAAATTTCGCACACAAGTCGCATTTGACATTACAGACCTACTCCAACTTTCGAAATTGGAATCTGGCCCCGATATAAAAAAGTCCACTCCCAGTCAAACTTCCAAAAAATCCAACTTTCGCCTTTCAAGACTAATTCGACTACGGGCCTCCAAATTATAATCCGGACGCGCTCCTAAGTCCAAAATCATCCAACGGAACTAAGAAACCGACGAAACTCCATTCCAAGGTCCAATGCTAAAAAGTCAAACTTGGTCAACTCTCCAACTTAGAGCTTAAATCTTGAAGTTCATTCTTCCAAATCAATTTCGGATAACTTATAAACCAACACCGACGATTTACGTGAGTCATAATATATCATGCGGAGATACTCGAGCCCTCAAATTACCGAGCGAAGTGCAGATGCTCAAAACGACCAGTTGGGTCGTTATAAAAGTATTGTTAAAAAAATAATTACGAAAATATTTAATAATATCAAGAGAAAGAGAGTGAGAAAAGTGATTTACAAAAGTCATTTATTAACACTACGACAAACATAAAGTGCAATAGTTTAATTAAAATACTATGGATAAAAATATAGTTATAATAAAATATTTATTTTGTGCTATGAGCTAATATTAATAATTTAAATCCCCAAAAAATAAATTATTTCTATTAGTGATTAAAAAATATAATTCCGTAATTGGATTGACATTTTTTTCGCGGATTTGAATTAACTAACAAGAAAAATAATCCAATTTTATTCCTTTCCAAATTTATCATATAGGTAAAATTATTTTTCATTTATACAAATCTTAGAGTACATAAATCATTTTTCAAAAAAGACCATCGGCGATAAAATAAATTGGAATATGAAATAAATTAATTATACTATTAAGAATTAAATTGGTTAAACACAAACTTTAAGAAATAAGGATGAAATAGTAGAAGCTAAAATGTATCTTAAAGAAATTTCAAGTGAGATACAATTCAACATATTCGTAAATCATATTATAAGATATGTATAATTATAAATTAATGTACAACTAATTTATCTAAATTCAGCGATCATCTATGCATATTCATAAGATATTAAATACAATTACTATGAGATAAATTATTTTATTGTTTAAACGAAGATTGCATTTTATTTTAACGTCAATGTGTGTGTATATATATATATATAAAAATTTAATTGATAGATATTATACACACGTACAACGCACATATACTAAAATTAGTACTATTTTAAAGGCAGGAAGACCTTTAGCAAAATACCGTCGCCTTTTTTACCTTTAAAATTAAATTTCATATTGTATAAAATTGCAATTTAATTATTTTTCTAATATTTAAGATTTCAAAATCAACTAAAATTTTACTTATTAATTCTTTGCTTATTTGAACTATGTAGAAAATCTTAATATTTAGGACTTTAAAATCGATTAAGATTTTAATTTATATAATTATTTCCTTGTTTTAACTATGTAGCAATTGAAAAGAAAATTCATACATCGTAATAACAAGGTGGTTTTTAATTGCGGAAGATCTAATTGAAGTAATATGAAAACGCATGCTTAATGGCCGCATCTTTTCATGCATATTTACCAATTCTTTTGAACACAATCTCATCCTATATAAATTGTTTACCTTCAAATAATTTACCAATTATTTTACAAGCCAAACAAAAGTAACAATACTATTATTTAACTTTTGTAAGTTAAAGTCGCCATTGAATGGAATTGTTCTTAAAAGTGCCATGAATGAAATTAGAATACATTAATGGGATTCAGACTTTTAGAAAATAGAAGTCGATGAAATTTAGACCTAAGCCCACAGGCAAATATTAAGATTCAATGAGTTTTAGACTTAAAAAAGTAATTGTTTGGTGGTAGATTTCTTACTAGAAGTAGAATTTTAAAACGGCATCCCTTTAAAATATTTTTCCCATTTTCGTTTGCTTATCCTTCATTAGAACTAAAAATTTTCAGAGATCCAAATTTAAGTGTACAAATTAGTCCAAAATATAAGTTGTATTAACGCACTTGCCATTTATATGTGAAAAAAGAAACAATAAAAAGAAATCTTGGTTAATTATCATGGGCAAAAACCGTTTATAAATGTGCTTTATGAGAGTAAAAGATTCCTGCAACAAAAAAAGCATTTTCTGGAAACGAAATAATCAAAAATATCCTTAGAAAATATAAACAACTACATTTGAATTAAATCAGGTTTATTTTTAAAAGTCCAAATTTAAAAGAGGACATACAAGAAACTAAAATTTATTAGCAGGTGAATCTTTTAAGCAAAATGAGTAACTTTCTGGTAAATTTCGCCTTAAAATTTATTATATGTAAAACTTATGTGTAGGTCTGAAGTATTTCTAGGTACTTCAAAGCATTTGTAGATTAACATTGTTGTATTATTTTTATAGCAAAGAATTTTGCTTCTGCACTCTCATGTCTAGAGTATAGTATCTTCATACTGTTGAGTCCCCCTGGCCTCATAAGTAAAGTTAGATTGACAAATTATACCACATCTGTCACGATCCGAATTTCTCATCGTCGGGACCGTGATGGCGTCTAACATCACACTTGCCAGGTAAGCTAACGTTAGAGGTTATTTAGCCATTTCTTTCCATCTTTAGTAATCATCAGTAAACGGACAAAATGAAGTGAAATAAATGTAAGATGTATAGATATCGGTTTCGCTTACATAATACTTCTATCCAGAAATCCGGTGTCACAATTTACGAACACACTATGATTTTCTACAAACATCAGTCTGAAAGAAATTACAACTGTTTTGGAAATGAAGAAAACAGTAATATAGAGATGTAGAAGGGGACGCCAGGGCCTGCGGGCGCCGTCAGGACTACCTTGGGTCTCCAAACTGTGTAACCTGAAGTCAACCTCTCAACCAGCCACTACCTGCTCCAAAATCTGCACAGAACATGCAGAGTGCAGTATCAGTACAACCGACCCCATGTACTGGTAAGTGCCGAGTCTAACCTTTACGAGGTAGTGACGAGGCTACGGCGGGGCAATTACAATATAACCTGTATACAGTGTATAATAAAAGCAAAAAGAGAAGGACAGGATAATATAAAGCAGTAACTTAATGAATACAGAACTCAAGTGTCTTGGCAGTATCCAGCTTAACCAATCCTTAAGTGAAATTCAAAGCTATCGAATGACTTACACGGTAGAAGAAAGATATATAAACACATAAACTGATGCAGCGCGCATCCCGATCCCACCATATATCAATATCAATATGAGTATTCACCCTTATTACTTCATATCAATCCACCTTTATTCCTCCTGTTGCGGCATGCAACCCGATCTCACCGTATAATAGCATTTCACCCTTATTCCTCCTGTTGCGGTGCGCAACCCGATCCCACAATATAATAACATTTCACCCTTATTCCTCCCCAATATATGTGACGACCCAAAGGGTCATCACCTGTTTTCTTACTCATCCCGTGCTTTCGAGGCCTCGAAAACCTCATTTAGGGTTGCCTCAATTTGCGTGCGCAGTCCGGGCGCGTAGCCGGAAAGCTTAAATATGAATTCTGTGTGAAAAATGCTAAATTTTGATATTAATATGAATATATTTGACTTCGTTCAATATTTTTGGTAAACGGACCCGGACCCATGATTTGACGGTCTCGGAAGGTCCGTAGAAAAATATGGGACTCTGGCATATGCCCGGAGTCGAATTCCGAGGTCTAGAGCCCGAGAAATGAATTTTTCTGTGAAATTATTTTTCTAAAATTATTAAGGAAATTGGAAATAAAATTTGATTAAAAGACTGTGGTATCGGGCTCGTATTTTGGTTCTGACACCCGGTACAAGTCTTATATATAGTTTAAGCGCTTTCTGTAAAATTTGGTTGAAAACGGACGTCGTTTGACGTGTTTCGGACTTGAAATGGAAATTTGATGTTTCATGAAATCTTGGAAGAAATTATGAATTTTGAGGTTTACTTCGATGTATATGATGTTATTTTGGCGATTTGATCGCGCGGATAAGTCCGTAGGATGTATTTGAGGTTGTGTGCATAATTGGTTTGGAGCCCCAGGGCTCGGGTGAGTTTTGGATAGGTGACGGATTGCATTTCTCTTTTTTTGAAAATCTGGTATTTTTCAGTTCTGGTGTCTTCGCATTTGCAAAGAAGTACTCGCAAATGCAAGTCCGCAAATGCGACTATCTAATCGCAAATGCGAGAAAAATGGAGGCCTGACAGGTTTCGCAAATGCGAAAGAAATCATCGCAAATGCGAAGGGCCATGGATCGCAATTGCGAGGCCCCTTTCGCAAATGCGAAAGTCCCAGTGTTGGCCTGGCTTCGCAAATGCGAAGCTGTGTTCGCAATTCCCAGGTTAGCAGGCCGGGGTTCGCAAGGCCTAGCAAATTTTATACTTAGCCGAATTTTCATCACTTTTCACCATTCTTTCAAAACCCAAACACCATAGGCGATTTTTCAAGAACAATCTTCATCCCAAATCATTTGTAAGTCGATTTTTACTCAATTCTTTCAATCTTTAACATCATTTAACATGTTTTTCACTTAAAATCAAGGATTTTTATGGGTGAAATTGGGGGTTTTGGGTAGAACCTAGGTTTTCTAAAAATTGGAGATTTGGACCTCGATTTGAGGTCCGATTTCAAAACAAATTACATATTTGAGTTCGCGGGGGAATGGGTAACTGGGTTTTGGTTCGAACCACGGGTTTTGACCACGCGGGCCCGGGGGCGGTTTTGGAATTTTTGGAAAAAACTTGGGAAATTTATTTTTATGCATTCAAATTGATTCATATAGTGCTTATTAAAGTAATTGAGCAATTTGTGATTAGATTCGAGCGAATTGGAGGTGGAACCGCGGGGTAAAGCGATAGTTGAGGATTAAGTGGATTTCAAGGCTTTGAGGTAAGTGTTTGGTTTAACCCTAGCTTGAGGGAATAGGAGTTGAGTCTTGTTTGCTTATTGCTAAATGAATCGAGTACGATATATAGGCATGGTGACGAGTATCTATACATTGGTGTCTAGCATAACCGTGAGTCCTCATAATGTGATTATCATGATTTGGTTGTGATTTCCGTGTTTATTGGAGGATTTCTATATGTTGTGAATAACATGTGTACGATGATATGATCATTTGATTCCTAGGAGCATTGGCTCGAATTATGATACGAATATTGAAAGTATATGAAATGACTTGATTCTTTGGAGCGTTGGCTCAAAATGGTAAGGTGGATTATAACGTAAGAAATGAAAGAAAGAGAAGGCGTTGTTGGTAGTTTCCCTTGTTGGGACGTTTTGTTGAACTTGTGGTTTCTTTTCTCTTGCTGGGATTCCTTCCAATATTTGTTTATTTTATGCCCCTTGTTTGTGACTATTGTTTGGGGAGATAGACCGTCGAATGATATGGATTGGGTTGCGCGCCGCGACAATGATAAATGATATTTGAGGATCGGGTTGCGCGCCGCAACAATGTTAAATGAGATATGAGGATCGGGTTGCACGCCGCAACAATGATAAATGATAAATAATAAATGATATGGGTCGGGTTGCACGCCACAACAGTGGTATTTGTGGATCGGGTTGCACGCCGCAACAATGATAATTGTGGACCGGGTTGCACGCCGCAACGTACAAATGCGTTTATGTTGAGTATTGGTTCCTTGTTCACCGTAAATTTAGACTGCTTTAGATTGTTACTCTGGATTGCTGTTAATATTGCCATCTCCCCATAGCATGTTTCCCCTTCCATATTGAAAATTGTTTGGTATTTCGATTCCGTTGTATATTTATAATTGCACAGGTTTATATGGTGTCCAGTCTAGCCTCGTCACTACTTCGCCGGGGTTAGGCTAGGCACTTACCAGCATATGGGGTCGGTTGTGTTGATGCTACACTCTGTGCATTTTTGCACAGGTCCAGGTTTTGAGGAGCAGCAGCAGCTTTAGCACGGGAGCAGGCGTCCGCAGGCCCGGCGTCTCTCACTGATTTTCTCTTTTATATTGTTGCCTCCTTGTTTTCGAGACAAACAATTTATATGTTTCCTTCAGACCTTTGTATTTAGTAAACTCTTAGCAGTTCGTGAGTAATGTGACACCAGTCTTGGGTAGAGGCTATTGTTGACTGTTCCGCGTTTTGATTCAGAGTTTGATTCAGACTTCCGCTATTGTTATTTAATTTCATGTTCTACATTGATGCTACAAAATTGTTAAAAGACCTGTTTAGTAATGGAAGAGTAATTGAGAAGGCTTGCCTAGCTACCACGAGTAGGCGCCATCACGACCCCGAGGGCGGAAAATCCGGGTCGTGACAATATGTCACCCTTATTACTCATGTTGCGGCACGCAACCCGATCCCATCATATCAGTATTAATTATTCAATAAGTACAGAAATTTCACAATTTAACTCAAAATCTTCACAATATTTAAACCTCAAACCAAAGCTAACGGAAAGTTTGTACATTATGAAACTTTACACAAATAATACTACTCAGCGAAACCAATCCAAATTATACAATAAAACACCGATACACCAGCTTAAGCCAATAATATGAGATAATGAAACTACGGGGTAGCTAATACCTTCAACAATGGAAAACAATGCCTGACAAGTGCAATTAAGCATGCAAATACCAGTAAAGCATGTAGCAGTTAAGACAGGGAAGACAATATAATAAGAACGGGAAGAAAACAGGTAAAATGGATAAATCGGCAGTGTATAGGTACTCGTTATCTCACCTATACGCCACTCACATGGATTTTCACATAACAATTAAGTCAAGGATTCCTAATCCCTCGAGTCAAAGTTAGACACCACACTTACCTCGATCCCGAGGCCACTAACTGCTCAATTACTGTTTTTTCTATAGATTTCACCTCCAAACCACTCGTATCTAGCCACAATTAACTCAATAAAATCAATTATTGCTAAAGGAATCAACTAAAATGCATAAATTTAGTATTCTCAAACTTTCCCCCAAAAAGGTCAAAAATCGACCCCGAGCCTGCTTAGTCAAAACTCGAGGGTCGGACCAAAATCCATTCACCCATTCACCACCGAGCCTGAATATGTAATTAGCATTGAAATTCGACCCCAATTTGAGGTCTAAATCCAAATTTCTCAAAAATCCCTAATTCTACCCAAACCCCCAATTTTTACCATGGAAATCCTAGATTTTAGGTTGGTAATTCATGAAATGTAATGGGAAATTGAAAGAAAGCGGGTTAGGATCACTTACCAAAGTTTTGGGGAAGAATTGGTCTTGGGAAAATCGCCTCTAGGGTTCTAGGATTTGAAAAATGTGAAGAATGGGAGAAAATCCCGTCAAACTTATGTTTTGAACAGCTGCAGATGTCGCATTTGCGACCTGAGCTTCGCAATTGTAAAGCTCGCAAATGCGAGAAAAGTTTCGAAAATGTGAACTTTTCGCATTTCTGCTGCCTTCGCAAATGCGAACTATTGTCCGCAAATGCGACCTAAGGTGATCGCAATTGCGATCCTAATCTTGGCAAATGCGAAGTCCACCCCCGGCCCAATTGCTCGCAATTGCGATGATTTCTTTGCAAATGCGAGGCTCGCATTTGCGAGCCAGAGTCTGTAGACTTGAAGCACACCAGAAAATTTTCCTAAGTTGAAAACACTCCGTAGTCTATCCGAAACTCACCCGAGCCCTCGGGGCTCCAAACCAAACATGCACACAAGTCTTAAAACATCATACGAACTTACTCGCGTGATCAAATCGCCAAAATAACACCTAAAACTACGAATTTAGCACCAAATTGAATGAAATTTTCAAGAAAGTTTTAAATCTTCTAACTTCACAACAGGAGTCTAAATCACGTCAAACCAACTCCGTTTCTCACCAAATTTCACAAAGAAGTCTTAAATATCATAACGAACCTGTACTGGACTCCAGAACCAACATACGTGTCACACCTCCTTTTTTCTTACACCCCGTAAAGGGTATAATAAAGGAGTTTTTCCAATTAAAGGACAATCGAAACGGGATTCGTTCATTAAGAAGTTCAGAGTCGCCACTTGGTAGATTTATGGTGTCCCAAGTCACCGGTTTGAATCCCAAATCGAGGAAAAGGTTTGACTCTGTTTAACAGTCGCGAACCAGAAATCCGGGTAAGGAATTCTGTTAACCCGGGAGAAGGGGTTAGGCACTCCCGGGTTCCGTGGTTCTAGCACGGTCGCTCAACTGTTATATTTGGCTAAAGTATGATTTTAATACACGTTATCCTATTGCAATTTTAGAATTGTTTAACCGCTTTTAATTAATTTTTTACGAAAGTGAACGCCGTTTAAGAGCGTGTTTTTGGATCACGTCACATGAAATGCGCCCGGATCCTTGACACCTCTTATTCAACGTTTTGGGATTTGGATTTGGGTCGCATGAAATGCACACCCGTAGTTAAGAAGGTAAAATTATTAAAAAAGCGCGCCTAAAGTGGCTAGCGTCTTGTTAACTTTGCGGGAGACCATGAAAATTCGCTAAATGGCACGTCCCGAATTTCTAAAATATTTTTTATAAAGCAATTAAAGAGGGCCGTGCATTTAAGGTTTTATTCGGCACGGCGCACCTCGATTCCAAGTTTTGAAGGGAATTCAACACTAAGCTTTTGAGGGTCATAGACTATGTGATTCAATTGTGTGAATGGCGCGCCCCATTTTCTTTCAAGCAGAGATTTGTATTCGACTATAACAATCGAACACAATCGAATTCCACAAATACTAATGTGCTATTTTTAAACAAATCTTTACAACTATAATCAACACTCAGTACTACCATATACGATTTAGCAATGGAATAAACTTATCCTTTAGAAGATCAACAAAGTGCAGCAAAACCTTTCAAACTTTGCATCTGCGGGTCTAATTTTGATAAAATTAATCGATTTCTAAATATAAGGCCACAAAATGGCTAATTGAAATCCGTCAATTTCCTTTAAGCACAAACCGCAACTAAACATCCATCTACTGTACTATTTAGCTTCAAATACAAGTAACGACACTGCAACATGATTTAAATAAGGAAAAAAAAAACCTTAAGGAAGGAATCAGTAGGCAATTTCCTGTTCTGCATTGTCCACTCCACCAAAGTAAACTGAACTCTTGCTTAGATTAGCCTTTAGCCCAGAAG
>NW_017671900.1:200278-238789 GCF_001879085.1 Nicotiana attenuata | reverse complement strand
GAGAGAGAGAGAGAGAGAGAGAGAGAGAGAGAGAGAGAGAGAGAGAAGGTGCAGAGGTTCATAGAGGGTCTTACCTATGGCATCAGATTTTAGATGGCCAGAGAGGCCAAAGCTGAGATTTTCTCCACTCATGTAGTGGAGATTGCCAGGAGGATTGAGCGTATTAGAAGCTAGGCAAGAGAGACAAACTCAGAAAAAAAGTCCTGCCATTTTGAGAATTCGGTGGTGCCTCCTCTAGAGGCAGGTGTTCCTTTGGTAGATGCCATTCTATCATGCTGGTAGAACTAGCACTACATGTCACACATGGTACATTAGTCAACCATAGTGCTTATGGGCCTCGTGCCGAGCAGCTAGCATACAATGCACCTCCATCTCCTGTTGATGCACCTCCGATACAGAGTTCATATGGTAGCTATTTTGGTAGTCAGGGACAGCTTCAGACTCAGTGTCCATGTCCTCAGGTAGGTTGTTATGAGATTGTTGATGTAGGGTATATCAAGAGGTTTTGCCCCAGGTTGTAGAGTAGCATGCCACAACAAGGTACTCGTGCCATGATTCTGGTACCGGTTGCTACACCACCGGCTCGACCAGCTAGAGGTGGGGTCAGTTATCCAGAGGTGGAGGCCAACTAGTTAGAGGTGGAGGCCAATCAGCGAGTCATCCTAGACGTGGAGGACAGGTTAGTGGGACTCAGCCTCGTTGTTATGCATTTTCGGCTAGGCCTGAGGCGGAGTTGATCGATGCAATTATTACAGGTATTATCTCAGTTTGTCATAGAGATGTTTCAGTGTTGTTTGATCTGTCTTCTACATATTCTTGTGTGTCTGAATATTTTGCTTCATACTTGAGTTTTCCTCATGATCCTCTTGATGTTCCTGTTTTTGTATCCGCACTGGTTGGAGATTTTATACTGGTCATTTCAGTGTATCAGTCTTGTGTTGTTACTATTAATAGTTTTGATAGTATAATTGATCTTTAGTTATTGGATATGGTGGATTTTGAGGTTATTCTAAGCATGGATTGGTTTTTCCCATATCGCTCTATCTTGGATTGTCATGCAAAGACTGTGACTTTAGCTATATCAGGGTTGCTTAGATTAGAATACAGAGGGAGCCTTAGTCATTCCACTAGTAGGGTGGTTTCATATTTGAAGGCCCGTCATATGGCTGAGAAGGTATGTTTAGTGTATTTGGATTACATCCAAGATTCCAGTGGGGAGGTTTCTTTTGTAGATTTTGTGCCGGTGGTGAGGTAGTTTCCGGAGGTATTTCCTGCAGATTTGTCGGGCATGCCACCTGACAGGGATATTGATTTTTGCATTGATTTGGTTCTGGGAACTCAACCTATTTTTATTCAGTCATACCATATGGTTTCAGCTGAGTTGAAGGAACCAAAAGAGCAGTTACATGATTTGCTTGATAGGGGATACATTAGGCCGAGTGTGTCACCTTGGGGTAGGTCGGTGTTGTTTGTGATGAAGAAGAACAGATCGCTGAGGATGAGCATTGACTATTGACAGTTGAACAAGGTCATCATAAAGATCAAGTATGTCTCTTAGGTTTGATGATTTGTTTGACCAGCTTCAGGGTGCCAATGTGTTCTCTAAGATTGATTTTAGATCTGGTTATCATCAGATAATGATTAGGGCATCGTATGTCCCTAAGAAAGCTTATAGAAATCGTTATGGTCAATATGAGTTCTTGGTGATGTAATGTAGTTTGACTAATGCTCCAGCAGCTTTTATGGATTTGATGAACCGAGTGTTCAAGCCTTAAGTCAATCTATCCAAAAATCCTACCGTATAATAGATTCAGCTAAAGCTGACATAAACAGAAATAGCGTATATACAAGGCTAGCCTTTTCTCTCAAGTGTCTTTGCAAATTTGAAAACCCTTTAGAGGAAAATTCATCATATATAAGGAGCATGTGAGCATGAAAGAAGACTGTCGTGTAAATTATTAAAAAAAAATCCAGTGTAGAAGAGTTTAGCATAAGTTCAGCATTGTATGAAAACAAATGTCCAAAATCAGTTCAGAGACTCAAAGTCAATCTGAAAGAATTAGGGGTTTCGAAATAAAACTCTAGTTCAAGCAAACCATAAAGCAAAGGTGAGAGGGCAGGCAATTGAATCGAAATCATGTTTAGATATTTCAGAAAAGAAACATGCTTCTTCAGCAACAGAACTTATGAGAAAATATGATAGCAAAGTAACAATGAAATCACAGTAGAAGGATTCAAAGAACATACTGGCAAATACTGATAAGAACAGTAGAGAAAGCATGCTTAGAAGAAACCTAAACAGGGCTCAGTAGAAGGGAAACAAAGAGACTTAAAAACTTAGTGGGAAAATACAGAAGAAGACTACAAGAACACCAGAAAAGTACAACAGAAAAGTATACAGTAAGATAAACATATAAGAACTTGTCACAAATACAGTAGAGAAGTCTACGAGACCATAGTATAGGAAAACACAGTAAGAGAAGCATACAAGAGATGATACGGGAACACAATAGAGGCAAACACACGAATATCAAAGAAGAAAAATCATTAAAACACTTGAACACTTTCTAGAAAACCCTAAATCGGGAAAGAAAGGTTTTAAAAATTATTTTTCGAACGAAAAGTTAGGGAAATCGTTTGAAAACTCAAAGAGAGCATAGATACACATCAGGTCTAAAAAGAATCGGAGAAAACCTCGAAGGGTTAGGATTTCAGAAGAACCCTAGAATGAGAAAGGGTTTGAAAGGTCATTGACCTGAGTCGGAGAGGTCGGAATCATACTCAAACAACTATAGTATGCCGGAGCAAGGCCAGAGATGACCGGAGAAACTTGAATTGACAGAGGTCTGGGTGAAAACATTCGAAGTCAGGCCTCGAATCTTCAGGTATCAAGCACATAGGAGCAATAGGAGGTGAGTATAGGACTTCCACAGCCTGGGAAGCCATGGTTTCTGGTGGGTTTCACGGTGGAAGATGGTAGGAGACGACTAGGGTTCAGAGATGGTTCGAGAGAGTTTGAGGGGGGTGAAGGGATTCAAAGGCAGCGTCTCAGGTGAAATGATCTAGGGTTGAGGGGGTTTGGGAAATTAAAATGGAAAGGAGGGATCGTGGTTGTTGATCAATTTTATCAACGACCTGGATTTATTGGGGAGCCGGGCGGGTTGGATTAAGTTGGGTCATGGGCGGATAATTTTAGGATTTGGGCCGGTCCAATTGAGATTGAAATTGGGTTAATTGAGGTGGTCGATTTGGGCTACAATTGAAATGAAATAGAGCTAGATTTTAAATAACCACTTTTTCCCTTTTTATTTTATAAAAAAAGTAAAATGATTTCTGAAAATAAATTAAAGGTGATAAATTAATTTACAATATATAAATATTAAACTTAAAATACGGGAATTAAAATGGTAATGATAAACGCAATTAATTCTTAATATAGGCTAATATTGAAATTATATGCAATTTAGCTTTAAAAAATAATAAATAAATTTGTAAAAATGTGTAAACATCACCTTAGCTATATTTTGGGATAAATATATGAATAAAATAAATTAATAACCAAAAAGATAATTTGAGGAATAATTATTGGTTTTTGTATTGCTAAAATAGGGCAACAATTTGATTTAAAAATCTTTTAAAAATTAGGAAAAATACTAAAACATTTGGACACACTTATATATGCATACATATGCTATTTTTGAAAGTATTTTGCATATATAAAATATACAGGGAAAAATTGGGTATCAACAGTCATGATGCTCTCCTTAAAAGAAGGTACTTGTAGTACCACAGCTTCTCCACATCCGCAATCTTTTCTGATCATTTCGAGATGTTCCTCCCCTGCTGATGAGACGAACCTCGATGCATGCTCCTGATGTCCTTGAACGATGGGGGTCTCTCCAACGTAAATTCTTTCCTCAAGACAAAGCACCTCGAGGCTCGTACGCCGGGTATTAGCGGTGTACCACTAACCGGACACGGGAAAGAGGCAGAACTCCCCTCCCTTGATGAGCGGGCATCGACATAACAGTCATGGCTACGATAAAATAAGCAGAGAGGGGTAAAGATTTGGAGAGATATTTGGGTCGAAATGACGGAAGAACTACCACGAAGTAGCAGAATCTCTACTTGGGAAGCAAGTAGACGAATATATAGAGGCAAAGTAGCGACTGCTCGCCTACCCAAGGGGCCAATTAATTTTGGCCATGTTAACGTCACCTTTTTGTTGGGAAATGTACTGACTAGACCACCCCGAGGTCCCTTTATCAGGTAACACGAGCGCTGCTATCCCACGAGGTTTGAGAGGTATTGAGACCTCGAGGGTCTCCACCGCTCCAAGTACGGGCTTCAAAGAGCCAATGTCAAAATTCAAAGGATGACTCTACAAAATCAACAAAATATAAAGATTGGGGAAGTTCGGGACAGGAAAAAACCCCTTTTGTATTGCCAAAAATATATGTACAAGGGGCATCTTTGCAAAACTCATTTTCCCGGGAGTACGTACATACAATAAAAAAGAAGAGCAAAGAAACACAAGGCCAGCTCTTCATCGCCACTATCTTATGTACCATCGCCAGCATCCTCATCTGGGGCAATCAAGAGCGCCAAATTTCTCTCCAACTCTCAGGCCTCCTTAATTTTGACTAACAGGTCGACGGCTCCGGCCTCAACCTCCTCCAAGGTCCCTCTCCTCACCTCCGCCCTAGCATGTTTGATGGCACGAGCCAGTTACTGCTTGGCCTTTATCGATATGTCACAGGCTATTTGATTCGCCGTGGTAGCGTCATTCAGATAAGTAGCAACATTTCCTTCAATCTTGGACTTCGCCGCAACCAGCGCATAATTTCCTTTCGAGTATCTTTGAGAAGATCATAGGTCGATGTCGACTCTGAGGTCATTACCTCGTTTTGTTTCCTCAACCCAAGGACTCCACATTCAGTCGCCTGATCTGCGAGTCATTTTGCTCGACCTACAAAAAATGAATGATAAGCCAGTCGATGTCGAACTGTAGAAAGCGAATGTAGGGTCCGTGCAAGACAAAGTACTTGCTCAACAAGTCCAGCCTTCTCCCGGAGCGCTCCATCCAAAGTAGCCCGGAGCTCGCCTAACTCTTTCTCATTTCAGGCAGAATAGGCCTACGACTCTCGCAGTCCCGAGGCAAGCCTTCCAAGCTCCTTTCCACTGCATGAAAGCTCTTCATTAAGCCTAGAGAGGGCGTGATCATACATCTCCTTACACTGCGGCATAACGAAAGTATTAAAAGAACGAAAGGTAGTACCCAAGACTAAAAGAAATATACGAGAAATGACTATCACCTGCCAAAGGAATCGTTCCGCCGCCTTAATGGCACCTGGGGCATCAAGACCAACATTGCCACTAACATCATGAAGAATGTCGCTAAACATGCCTCCCCCTTTGAGAGGATTCTCCGCTTTGGCAGCATTCGGATTTTGAGCATCCCTTAACTCCCTTGACGACAACCAAAGGCCCGAACTGTAATCGCCCAGGGCATCGATGCCCTCGAAGGGCAACTCCAACCCCGGGAAAGGTCCAAACCAGACACTTCGGGATCGGAACCAACGGATCCCTCAAGTAGGAACTGCACTATATCCTACCGTGGGATCCGGAATCACCTCGCCGCCCTCCTCGGTGACCTTTGCCGCACGGGACCGATCCGAGTAGGTTGTCCACAACTCTATGACCTCCGGTCGAAGCATGTGCGAGACTCCAGCACCTAATATAGTTTTTCATTCCAAGTGGCATTCGCTTTCATCGTTATCTTCGTCCCTAGTGCTGAGGCTCGCCTCGAAAGCAAAAGATAAGACCCTGATGGTGGCTCGAGGCCTGCGTGACTAATTTTTCTTCGTCGTAGGGGGATTGAAAGCCTTCCTGCCTTTCCTTTTCATACCCTTGGTGGGCTCCTAAGTCTCCATCTCGCCACCAGGGAGCGGTCTGATCCACATATTCTCGCCAAGGCCCATACAAGGGTAATTACCAGAACATATCAGCATAAAAAGCACAGGGAGAAACACAAGTCTAACACATAGGTGGCAAGGAACACTTTACCATGGTTCTTGGCCACCCACGGCTTCTTAGCCAGGTTGGTCCAAGATCGGGCAATGGGAACTCGGTATCCTACCGCTCGATCCACCTTTGCAGGTCGAGACCGCTTCCAGATACCAAGCGACAACTACAGAAACCAATAAAAAGGGGTCATTTTTTCGGAAGAAAGGAAAGAAGGTTACAAAACATGCCCGACGGAAAAATGCTTACGCGGTGTATTCCACCTCTCCAGGAAAGGCATCCTCCCAGCCGGAGTGATGTCACAGGTTTTAACCCATATGAACCTACTCATCCATCCTCAATCTTTGTCCTCGTTGGTGCTCAAGAAAAACAATTCTTTGGATCGGTGACGAAGCATAATCAAGCCTCGATAAAACTGGGGGCTGTACATCCTAATCAAATGGTTTAGGGTAAAAGTCTCACCCCCAACATTATCAATGAAATGGCGAAGCATCAAGACTATCCTCTAAAAAGAGGGATAGATTTGACCGAGCGTCACCTGGTATTTGTTGCAAAAGTCGAGGATAATCAGACCTATCTCCGGGGGAGGGGGGGTTCAGAAGGATCGCCTGAACCCAAAGTAAAGGGGTAAGTATACACATGGAGGAAACCGGCTTTATAATCCGTTATATTCTCATTAAGGCCGGGAATCAACCTCCATTGTCTCTCTCCATCGGCAATCTCCCTTCACCTTCTCTATTTCAGTTACTACACTGATAGACCGGGACACGTGCTCACATTGGCCCGGTGCGAAAGAGATTTTATCGGTGGTAAAGTCTTTCGACATATCAAGATCCGGGGGAGTACATTTTCCTAGGGTGGGTATCACTTTGGTTTTCTCCTTCGATGCCCCGGACGAAGAGGCGACTTCTTCCCGCCAAGGAATCGTCCTAGAAGTTCTGGCCATTGCAATGGTGAAATTCTCTCTAAGAAAGAATGCAAAAGGACATCAGTCTAGATTTGTGAATTCAAAGATGTTGGGAAAGTAAGGATTATCAAATGGTTGGTATATTTATAGGAACTATATGGGCAGCGGAAGGGAAGAACCAATAGCGGTCCGAGGACTCCTCGGTAGTCGCGTTTTACAGCGACCCTTGTGCGGATTTTTTGATGTTGCATTATTTGAATCCCAATTCATAGACGGATTTAGATGAAATTTGTATGATTGGACTCATATTTGAATGTGTTGTCTAATATCATCATCATCATCATTAACTGTAACTGGTGCGTCGGGGGCATGTGAAGTAGAGGACTTTGAACCCTGACTCATCTTTCGAACTCTCAAAAGTGCTTGCTGAGGTGGAAGGCTCATCTCGGAGCTGAAACCTCCCCTGAAACTGCCTTGGCTGTGATTGAGCATCAGGCTGCTCTTGGACAGAGTTGCTCTCCGATGCTTCCCTAGATTGGACATATGAGCTTGACTCAGCAGGCTCCAGAGCTCTCCTGGCTGTCGCCTTCTTGGCTATAATTCTTTGCACGGTGAGTGGTAGGGCACTCCTACCTCGGCCTCGGGAGTGCTCACCTCTTCCCTTTGAAGTATCACCGCGCCCATGAGACCTAACCATTGTCTGCAATACATAGCAAAAGGAATCAATTATAGTTCAAGTTCAAAATATCAGACTATTGTAGTGTACAGGGTGGGGAAGTGCGGTCCACACATTTTTGGGTGCAGCCGCAATAAGTTTGTGCGAATCGCACAATTCGAATGTGCGGCTGTAATGGTGGTTCTGCACTCTGCATAATGTTTAGTGCGGCCGCACAAGTAAAATGTAGTCCGCATAATTTTGAGTGCGGCTGCACATTGAAATCTCAAAAATCACAACTCTCTGAAGATAGAGAATTCCTTGATCTGCGGCCGCAGACACTTTTAAGTGCAATGTGTTTGCCTTTGTGTTAATTTTTCAGAGTTCGTAAAGTTTCAACAGTAGTGAGAAGGCTACTATTTATGCTTAACCGGTTAGGGCAAGAGTTCAAGAGGTGAGTGCGACTGCACAATTTTATGTACAGTCCGCACTCCTTTACCTGTTACATATTTACCCTTTGATGATCTGCGGTCTGCACATTTTTTAGTGCGGCCGCAGATTTTGGTGCGGACCGCACATTTGCGTGTGCGTCCGCACTTTGGCCATTTCACTAACAGGCAAAATTTAGAGAGTGTGCAAATCTTGACTTCCAGTTATGCGGTCCGCACAAGAATTGTACGGTCGCAGATTCCTTCTGATGTGGCATTCCAAATTGTGCGGTCCGTACAATAAGTGTGCGGTCCGCACTTTTCGCACACTTAGCCAATTTTTCTGAGCATAGTTCCCGTAAAGCACACTCATTCCTGCAACACTCTTCAAAACTAGTTAGCATAAAGCAAAACCTATCTAAAGAAGTAGAAAAACAAAATGAAAAAGAAACATGGGTTGTCTCCCAAGATGCGCCTGATTCAACATCGCAGAACGACGCAGATTACCATCATCACTTGAAATGAATCACTGTGTGACGTGGCCATCACCAACTTGTCCCAAATAATGCTTCACGTTGTGACCATTGACTCTAAACAGCTCATCATTTTTATTCTTCAAGTCCAATTCTCCAAAGGGTGCCATACTCCCAACCTCAAACGGGCCACTCCATTTAGACTTCAACTTTACCGAAAACATCCGTAACCGAGAATTGAACAACAACACAAGATCACCTTCTTTAAACTCCTTGTTCCGAATGTACTTTTCATGGAGGTACTTCATCTTCTCCTTGTATAAGGACGAACATGTGCATGCATGGTACAAGAACTCATCCAATTCAATCAATTGTGCCACTCTTAAGTTGGAGGTGACATCCACTCAAGATTCAACTTCTTCAAAGCCTACATGGCTTCGTGCTCAAGTTCCACCGGAAGATGACAAGCTTTACCGAACACCAACTGCTTTGGAGACATTCCAATTGGTATTTTGTAAGCCTTCCTATAAGCCCATAAAGAATCATCAAGTTTCTTTGACCAATCTGTCTTGTTAGCATTCACTGTTTTTGACAAAATACTCTTTATCTACCGGTTGGAGACTTCCACTGGACCGCTTGCTAGAGGATAATAGGGGGTCGTCACTTTATGAGTGACACCATACTTGGTGAGTAAGGTATCAAAAGATTTGTTGCAAAAATGCGATCCCCCATCACTTATGATAGCCCTTGGAGTACCAAATCTTGTAAAGATGTTCTTCTTCAAAAATGACACCACACTTCCCGCTTCATTGTTGGGAAAATCAATGACCTCAAGCCATTTGTATACATAATCAACCGCGGCCAAGATGTAGGTGTTTCCACAATAACTCACAAAAGGACCCATGAATTCAATACCCCACACATCGAAAATATCAATCTCCAAAATGGTGGTGAGGAACATTTCATTTTTCTTTGAGATTCCACCGGCCGTTTGACATTCATCACAATGCTTGACGAGATCATTTACAACCTTGTAAAGATTGGGTCAATAGAAACCGCAACTTAACACTTTGACTGTCGTTCTTGCTCCACCATGGTGACCACCATACGGCGAAGAATGACAAGCCCCAAGAAGTTCACATTTCTCTTCCTCCGGTACACATCTTCTAATCACTACATCCGTACAACTCCAGAAAAGGTACGGTTCATCCTAATAGTAGTCTTGACAATCCCGTTTGAGCTTCTTCCTTTGGTTTGAAGAGAACTCAACCGGAATGATACCACTCACAAGATAGTTAGCTAGATCCGCGAACCATGGCATCTCTTTCATTGAACTAGCCAAGAGTTGCTCATCAGGGAAGGAATCATTGATTTCAAGGCCATCATTCTGCCTTCGCTCCTCATCCAAACAAGACAAGTGGTCCGCTACTTGGTTTTCCCTCCCTTTTCTATCTTGGATGTCTATATCAAAATCTTGTAACAAACGTAGCCATCTCATCAAACGGGCTTTGGAATCTTTCTTTCTCATGAGATAATATAGTGCCGCATGATCCGTATGAACAATCACTTTTGCACCCATCAAGTACGGGGAAACTTCTCAATAGAAAACACAATAGCAAGAGGCTCTTTCTCTGTAAGGTGTAGTTGACTTGGGAACTATTCATGGTCTTGTTTGCATAATAGACTAGATGAAAGATCTTGTTGATGCATTGCCCCAACAAAGCCCCTACCACTACATCACTTGCATTGCGCATGAGCTCAAACGGAACACTCCAATTTAGAGCGGTGATAATGGGAGTAGTAGTCAACTTGAGCTTTAACAATTCAAAGGTTCTCATGCAATCATCATTGAAATGGAACTTAGCATCCTTCTCTAAAAGCTCGCACAATGGGTTTACCACTTTAGAGAAGTGCTTGATGAAATGCCGGTAAAATCCCCCGTGGCCTAAGAAACTCCGCACGCCTTTCACTGAAGTTGGAGGTGGAAGTTTAAAAAATCACCTCAATATTTGCTTTGTCGACTTCAATGCCATTCTTTGAGATCTTGTGGCCAAGGACAATGCCTTCCTCAACCATGAAATACATTCCCAATTAAGCATCATGTTTGTTTCTTCACATCCTGCCAACACTTTGTCCAAGTTTGCTAAACAATCATCATGAAGATTTCAAGGTGGTCAAGGTAGTCATCAATGAATACTTCAAGGTAGTCCTCCATGAAGATAGCCATCATACACCTTTGAATAGTTTCCGGTGCATTGCACAACCCAAATGGCATCCGCGAGAATGAGAAAGTACCATAAGGACATGTGAAAGTAGTTTTCTCTTGATCCTCTGGAGCAATAAGAATTTGATTGTAGCCGAAATACCCCTCAAGAAAATAATAGAAAGAATGGCCAGCCAATCTATCAAGCATTTGATCTAGGAAGGGAAGTGGGAAATGATCCTTCCTTGTGACATTGTTGACTTGCGACAGTCCATACACACTCTCCACCCAGTCACCGTACTTGTAGGAATAAACTCATTCTTATCATTGGTAACCACCGTCATTCCCTTTTCTTTGGGACACATTAAACCGAAGAAGTCCAAGAACTATCGAAAATGGGATAAACAACCCTGCCATCCAACCACTTGATGATTTCCTTCTTGACAACCTCTTGCATATCTTCATTAAGTCTCCTTTGATGTTCAATAGATGGTTTGGCACTTCCTCCAAATTAATCTTGTGCATGCAAAATACGGGGCTTATTCCCCGAATATTCTCCAAAGTCCATACAATAGCCTTCTACCTCTTTTATAGCACTACCAATGTGGAATCACCTGCACGTTAGTCAACCAAGAGGAAATACTAATCGGTAAAGTATAATAATGGCCAAGAAATTCATACCGAAGATGTGGAGGCAATGGCTTCAACTCCAAGATGGGAGGCTCCTCAATTGAAGGCTTTGTTGGAGGAGTGGTTCTATTCTTAAGGTCCAAGGACAATTTGCGGGGCTCATAAGTGTACGACCCCATCCCTTGCAAATAGTTGACACATTCCACCTAACCCTCTATTTCTTCATCATCACAATTGAGCAAGACGGCCTCCAATTTATTATCAACATTTATCATGGAACTTGCTTTATCCACAATCACATCAGTCACCAAATCCACGAAAGAACTCGCCTCATTGCAATTAGGTTGCGAACTCGCTGATAGGAAAGGAGAGAAAAACAAAGCAATGCCAGGTCTCGAACTCTCTGCCTAGCTCTACCTTGACTGCATTTCCTTTCTTATAGACTTACATACACGGAAAACCACTTTTTCATCACCAACCCGGAAGATAAGTTCTCCTCAACTAGAGTCTTCCCCGTAGCAAGAAAAGGTCTTCCAAGAATAATCGACATCTCATAATCAACCTCACAATTAAGAATGACAAAATCTCCCGGAAGAATGAATTTATCAACACGAACCAACACATCATCATTTATAATCAACAGTCTCTTCATGGTACGATCGGCCGTTTGTAATCTCATAGATGTGGGTCTTGGTTGCCAATCCCCAAAGTCTTGAAAATCGAATAGGGCATCAAATTGTACTTTCCCCAAGACCACAAAGAGCTTTAGCAAAGTCGGCACTTCTAATGGTACAAGCATTTGTAAAAGTGTCAGGATCTTCCAATTTAGGTGCCATTGAATGCACAATTGCACTCACTTGATGAGTGATCTTTATAGTTTCGCAATTCATCTACCACTTCTTTGTCACCAAGTCCTTCATGAACTTTGCATAACCGGGAATTTGCTCCAAAGACTAAACCATTGACATATTAATAGATAGACTCTTCATCATGTTAATCAGCTTTTTGAATTGATTCTCGCCATTTTGCTTGGCAAGCCTTTGAGGATATGAAGGAGGAGGCCTAAGCATTTGTGCCTTAGCCTTTGGCACTATCGGTTTCGGTATGTCAACAATGTGCTCCCTAGACCGGTTCACTTCCTCTTGTGTCTCCTACACATTGTCATCGATATCAATCCGCACTTTATCAATTTCTTGCACCTCATTGGTCAGAATCTCATCTTCTTGTACCACTTGCTCATCATCCACAAGTTTTCTTTAACTTGAGGTGGGTGCATCCCCACCTTTTCCACTCTTTGTAGTAATGGCCATGGCATGTCCCGTGTTGTTCCCACCCTTCGGGTTCACCACCGTATCACTTGGTAGTGCCCCCTTAGAACGAGTGTTTAAAGCTTGGGAGATTTTCCCCAATTGAACTTCCAAATTGCAAATTGAAGTGTTGTGAGAGGCTAGTTGGGTATCGAAGTCGACATTCTTCTCCATCATTTGTTTGAACATATATTCAATGCATCCTATATCATTGTTGGATGAACTTGGACCATGGGAAGGATAAGGAGGTGGGTTGCTCGGTTGTTGATACATCGGGGTCCTTTCAAAGCCCGATCTCCGATTGCCTTGGTTATTGTTCTATCCCCCTTAGTTGTTGCCTCCCCAATATCCTTGACTATTGCTACTCTAATTGCCTTGGTTGTTTTGACCATTCAAATTTCCTTGATTTTTTTGATTGTTCCAATTCCCTTGGTTCTAACCACCATTCCAATTACCTTCGTTGCTAGATTCCAATACCCTTGATTACCTTGAGGTTGCCATTGTTTTTGATTCAGGCCTTGAGAGTTGTTTCTTTGCCCTTGGAAGTTGTTCACATATTGTACTTTCTCTTCTTGTTCATTGTAAGATTCATCTTGATCAAACCCACTATCATCTTGTATATAATTTTCCACATGGTTTTCACTTGAGCACTCTTTTACCTTTTCTTGTTTACCATCATACTAACTCCCTCCATTGCATTGGCTTGTTTAGGACCTTGCACTTGTTGAATTTGAGCCTTGGCTAATTTATTCATTATGGTGGTCAACTTGGCAATTGCTTTCCATTGATCATGCAATTCTTTATGTAGGTGAATCACGTTTGGATCACCTTGAGGAACATTTGCTCTACTTTTCCATGCCTATGAAGTATCCTCCATTTCATCTAAGATCTCGCAAGCATCTACATATGGTGTTGTCATGACCACGCATTGATTGATAGTATTGATCCCCCGATAGAAAATTTGTTGAATCATAGCCTTCGTCATGTCATTGTTTGGGCACTCTTTCACCATAGTCCGGTACCTCTCCCATATCTCATGCAAAGGCTCATTGGGTTCTTGTTTGAATGCTAGAATCTCGTCTCTAAGAGTAGCCATATGCTCGGGACAAAATAACTTGGAAATAAACTTCTCCGCCAATTCATCTCATGTATGGATATAATAGTTTGGCAATCTCTCTAACCAATCCAAGGCTTTCCCCTGTAGAGAAAAAGGAAATAGCCTCAACCTTAAAGCATCCTCGAAGACATTTGTCTGTTTACTCCCCCAAGAAGTGTCCACAAACCCCTTAAAGTGTTTGTATGCATTTTGATTCGGAGCCCCTGTGAAGCATCCTCGTTGCTATAGCAATGTGAGCATAAAATTTAAGATTTGAACGTTTCTCACCCTAATGCAGGGCGGGACTATGGCACTTGCATACCCTTCATTCGGCAACACCCTGTATGGATCCACTCTTGGTGGAGGTGGGGGTGGAATGCGAACATTGTCTTGAGGCGGTCGGCCTCGTCTATTTGCTTGAGGTTCAAGAGAAACCTCTTCAACTTGGTCATCTTCCACGTCCACATCCCCCATAGGCATGTTTCCGAGTGGATCATTATTGTTGAGGGCCATTGTTTCACCTACAATTGTTTCACCAAAAAGATTAGTGACACGAAAGGAAAAGAAGACAATTCACACACCAAACCAAATATATAGCTAAATTCATTTTTAGCTCCCCGGAAACGGCTCCAAAAATTGATCTCGTCCAAGTCACACCTCTATTTGAGGTTATGAAACGATCGATTACAGTAATAATACCCAACAAAGGAGTCAGGATCGGATCTACATGGAGCTGAGATGGGAATTTGTAGTATATATTTGGATTGAGCACGTGAAGTATCTGGATTGCACTTCCATAAATATGGTTTTGTTTTTACTTCTAAATTATGCTAAGGATTACAATTCTAAAGATGTAAAGCTAGAGAATATTATTGTTGTTGTTGTTTTTAAATAATGTAAAAGGCCTATGGTTATGACCTTCACCTAGGTGTTTGCCTAACGGGTTATAAACTTTAAAGCTTGTTTTGTTGGTTGGGGTATATTATATCTATCAACACTCAAGTATCCACTCAATACCTCTTGGTAAGAGAGTGATTTTGCCTAATTTGTCTTTCTCAAGTCCAAATGGGTATTGAACAAAATAGTTGATAAAATGCTCAAGTCGGGTTTTACTATCTATAGGTTCAACCCTTTAATAGGGACTATCAATCTCTTGATTTTATCCCAAATTCTTGTTTGCCATTTTCCTAGACTAAGTCTCTCTTTCTCAAGTAGAGACCAAGTCAAATAGGCATGAACTAATATTTGCAACCATTAATTCTATAACTAAAAGCAAGAACAAGGCTAAATAATAAACACCCAATCATAAACAAGCCATAAATCAAACACCCACTAGGTTTAAACTCTTGGGTTGGGTCACAACCCTAGTTAAAAATCTAGCTACTCATAGTGGGTATAGAAGAAAATAAAGAAGAAAAGCTGATAAAACTGATATCAAAAGATTAAAAGATGAAAATCCAATGTTAAATCACCAAAGTAAGATAAAGTTGCCTCAAGAAACAAGGAAAAACGGCTACAGGACTTTTTAATATTCAAAACTTGACCTAATTTTGTGAAACTAATCTATTTATACAAAGCTACAAATTTCGAACAAAAATGTCGTTTCGGAAGTTCTGCGGCCGCACAATGCCATGTGCGGTCCGCACTTTGCTTCAGTCTTTACAGGAGTTGGATCTGCAGCCGCACAATTCTTGAATGCGGCCACGTCTCTCACATTCTATGGTCCGCACAATTCTTGGTTCTTCCGCATAAGGCTCTTCTGCGGACCGCATATTTCTGAGTGCGACTGTGTAGTTGACTTCTGCGGCCACATAATAATTGTGCGGTCCGCATTTCCTTTAAGCCTAAAATGATGACTCTCTGAACTTTTGCTCTTGGTTAGCTTCTGCAGCCTCACAATAATTGTGTTGTCCACACTGTTTACTTGGACTTTTATAACTTTCCTTCACATTCTGTGACTGCAGGTGGAAATCTGGGGTCCACACTTGAGCTTGTGTGCCTGATTTTTGTCCTTGAGTTCAAATCACTCCTTTTGAGTTGGATTTCATCTTAGTGGCTCTTTTTCCAATACTCCTGCAATTAAGCATATTTTATCAATTTTCGGGAATAGAATTAAATACTTTTGGACTAAAACGAAAGCTAAAAGGTGCTAGTAAGTAGTAAAAATCCCCATTTATCAAGGGCCACCCCAGATATGGTGGCAGTCATATGAGTAAGGTATAGAAGTTTGTTCCCCTCCTCATACATAGGCTTAATTTTCTAGGATCTTTCTTGAGAAGTTCATGCCCTACACTAGGAGAGAGGAGCTGAGGAGGTAGTTTGGGCGTCTTCCGCAGGATCAGATGTCAGTCACTGACTATTAGATGAGGTTTACAAAGTTGTTCTATCATGCTACTATTTCGATTCCCTTTGAGAAGGAGAGAGTACAGTGATTCACTGATGGTCTTCACCAGAGTATTCGCCTTGCTATGGCTATGGAGGAAGAGGACAGGACCTCATTTCTTCAGATTGTGGAGATAACGCATTGTATTGAGCTTAAGTGTGCCTCATCTAGAGGCCAAGGTCTATTTAGGAGAGGCCATTCTAGCAGTCCAATTTATCACAGGCCACCACCCGGTCGAGGAGCTTCTGTGTAGACATAATTCATTGCACTTCCAACGCAAAGTTCTCATTGCGCTCCATCTATTCATGGTTCATGGGTATCAAGTTTTAGTAGTTGAAATTCTGGTTCACGGGATCCGACTCAGGCCTCGAAGTCAGTTCCGGACATAGGTTGCTATGAGTGTGGAGACTTAAGGCATGTTAGGAAATACTACCCCTATTTTCATAGAGGTTCAGGTCAGCAGGGAGGTCAGTTTGTGGTCTCTATGTCGGTTGCTTCACCACCCCCTCAGCTAGCATAAGGTTGAGGTTACCCAGGATGTGGCCACCCTAGAGGTGGAGCTCAATTTAGTGGAGATCAGGCTAGATTCTATGTGTTTTTCGGGGAGGACCGAGATCGTCACTTCTGGTATTGTTATTACAGGTATTATTTTTGTGTTCCACAAAAATGCTTCGATATTGTTTGATCCTGGCTTTACTTATTCATATGTGTCGTCATTCTTTTCTTCTTTTCTTGATATACCACATGATTATCTTGCTACCCATGTTCATGTATCTACACCGGTTGGGGATTTCATTATGGTGGATCTATTCGTCCTCTGTGGTTTTGAGACGAGGGTAGACTTTTTATTATTGATTTGGTGGACTCTGATGTGATCTTGCATATAGATTGGATGTCTCCACATTTTGCTATTCTTGATTCTCAAGCTAAGACTTTAACATTAAATATGTCGTGGTTCCCGAGGTTGGATTGGAGGGTTTATTTAGATCATACTCCTAGAATATCATTTTTGAAGGCTTAACAGATGGTTGAGAAGGGATGTTTGGCATATTCAGATTTTATTAGAGATGTTAGCGCTGATATTTTCCTACTATTGAGTTAGTCCCAATAGTGAGGGAGTTTTCTGATGTATTTTCTACAGACTTAACAGGCATATTAATTTTGGTATTAATTTGGCACGAGACACGCAACTTATCTCTCTTCCACTGTATTGCATGGCTTCTGCTATTGAAAAAATAGAAGGATCGGCTATAACAGTTGCTGGATAAGAGGTTCATCAGGCTTAGTGTAGCACCTTAGGGTGCACTGGTATTGTTTGTGAAGAAAAAGGATGGTTCTATGAGAATGTGTATTTACCACAGGTAGTTGAACAAGGTTACCATCAGGAACAAGTATCCAATGCCATGCATTGATGATTTATTTGATCAACTTGATGGTGCTAGGTTGTTTCTCGAATATTGACTTGAGGTCGGGCTATCACCAGTTGAAAATTAGTGCTTCGGACATCCCTAAGACAAGTTTCATGACTCTTTATGGGGATTATATGTTTTTGGTGGTCTTTTGGTTTTACCAATGCCCCAGCAACATTCATGCATTTGACGAAAAGTGTGTTCCAGACTTATTTGGATTCTTTCATTATTGCGTTTGTTGATGATATCTTGGTATATTTGCATAGTAGGGAGGAGCGCGAGCAACATTTAAGGATAGTGCTTCAGACTTTGAGCGAGAAGAAGTTGTATGCTAAGTTCTCCAAGTTTGAGTTTTAGTTAGACTTGGTATATCTCCATATATCCTCGTAGTTCTCTACATGGTGTCTAGTGATGGGATCAAGGTGGATTGGAAGAAGATCGAGGCAGTTTAGAGTTGGCCCCAACCTTTCAATGCTATAGAGATCAGGAGTTTCTTAGGTTTGGCTGGTTACTATCTTTGTTTGGTTGAAGGGTTTTCATCTATAGAAGCTCCACTGACGAAGTTGACTCAAAAGAGTGCTTTATTCAAATAGTCTGACAAGGGTGAGAACTTTCAGAAGCTCAAGACTACTTTAATTACAACTCCAATTTTGGTGTTGCCCTCAGGATCGGGAATGTATATTGTCCATTATGATGCTTCGTGCATTGTATTTGGGTGTATCTTGATGCAGACAGTAGGGTGATTGCCTATGCATTGTGCTAGTTGTAGCCCCATGTGAACTAACCGGTTCATGATTTAGAGTTAGCAGCAATTATGCACGCACTCAAGATTAGGAGGCATTACTTATATGGTGTGTTTTGTGAGGTATAGATGGTTCGTCGGAATCTTTAGCATCTATTCAAGCAAAAAGATTTGAATTTGAGTAAGTGGAGGTGGTTAGATTTAATGAAAGATTATAATATCACTATATCACCCAAGGAAGGTGAATGTGGTAGCGGGTGTCTTGAGTAGGAAGATAGAGAGTACGGGGAGCTTGTAATTCATTACAGCTATGGAGCGGTTGTTGGCTATGGATGTTCAGGCTTTGGCTAACAGATTTGCGATATTATATAATTTTTAGCCTAGCACAATTCTCGCTTGTGTTGTTGTGTAGTCATCCGTATTTGAGTGCATCAAGGTTCACCAGCATTGTGATCCCCATTTTCTTGTCCTTAAGAACACAATATTGCGAGATGGGGCTAAGGAGGTGACAATCGATAATGAAGGTGCACTGCTACTTCAGTGTTGGATTTGTGTTCGTAATATGTATGGTTTGAGGAAGTTGATTCTTGAGGAGGCTCATAATTTGCGGTATTCTACTCATCCAGGTACTATAAAGATGTATCGTGAGTTGAAGCAGCATTATTGGTGGTGGAGGATAAAGAAGGACATTGTTGGTTATGTTGCACAATTTTTGAATTATCAACAAATCAAGTATGAGCATTAGAGATTAAGTGGTTTGCTTGAGAAGATCGAGATACCGGAGTTGAAGTAGGAGCACATTACTATGGACTTTGTGGTAAAAGTGTCATGACCTTGAGGAGGTTTGATGTTGTTTGGGTCATTATGGACAGATTGACCAAGTCTGCATATTTCATTCCAGTCATGACTTCCTACACTTTATAACAGTTGTCTAGGATCTACATTAGAAAGAATGTTTGCTTGCATGTTGTGCCTGTGTCTATCAACTCGGGCCGGAGCACTCGGTTTACATCGCATTTTTGGAGAACTGTTCAGCATGAGTTGTATAACGACCCGGCCGATCGTTTGAAGATTAATGACCCGATCCCCTATTAACTGCTTTCCCCGTATTTGTTTCTGCTATTTTGTTTTGCCGAGATTATTTGTTTTGAGTTTCAGAGTGTTTTGGGACACTTAGTCCCTAAAAGAGAGTTTAAGCCTTAGAATTTGGACTATAGTCAGAATAGTGAGAAGACGGCCTCAGAATAGAATTCTGTCAGTTTTGTTAACTCCGTTGGATGATTTCGGGCTTAAGGGCGTGTTCGGATTCTGTGTGGAGGTCCGTAGCTCATTTAGGCTTGAAATGCCGAAAGTTGAATTTTTGATGTTTCTGTTTCGATAGTGAAATTTTGATATCGAGGCCGGAATGGAATTTCAGAAGTTGGAGTAGCTCCGTAGTGTTTAATGTGACGTGCGTGCAAAAATTTAGGTCATTCAGACGAGATTTGATAGACTTATTTGTCACGCCCCAAAACCGAGGAGCGCGACCGACGCTCAACCGGGTAAACCCCACTGAGCCAGCCTGTTAGGTTTCATTCTACCCAAACTAGTTCATGAATAAAGAGGAGATGAACTCCATTAATCATACTTTTGTAAATATTTCATTAAAACTTCCATTTTGTTTTCATTAGCCGTTTCAACCATAATATCCAAAACATGACAATTTTTATATATGTGAAGGAAAACATATTTGCCGAATACCAATATTTTTAATTTAATGTCCAATACCAAACGCCACCCACAATCTATCTACGGAGCCTCTAAATACAACTGAAGAATAATATGGAAATGGCGGCAACAAGGCTGCGGCTATACCTCAAAATACAAAGTATATGATAAAAAACGGTACAGGACCCTGAAATGAAGTGGGGCTCACCAAGTCAGCTGAAAGGAGGATGTGTCACTAGCTGTGACCAACGCTGCCTGCTATGGAACCACCTACATCCATTTAAAGATGTAACGCCCCCGGCAAAAGGGACATTAGTACCGTCGAATAGCACTAGTATGTATAACTAAACACCATCTCATTAGAAAGAACAACCATGCAAGAATAAAGAAATCATAAAGATCAACGAAGCATTAAACAATCACCACATCATCAAATACAAATAAGGGATCACATAGCTTTAACATAATTTTCATAGCTTTAAGTTAGGACATTTAATACTGTTACATCATCATTCACAATACCACCGCTTTCTTGCGCGGAGTCTGACCACGACTCGATCGGTTTGGTTGGCTCATTTGAGACATGTACCACAATCACAATTTCATTCTCACTTTTTGGTTTCAATAACAGCACAATACCACGATGTGTGTAGCATGGCGTCCGATCACGGCCCGATCGGCTGGGCCGTCTTACCAAGACGTTATTCCTTTTCCATCCATCATCTCATTTCTATCTTTATTTCACATATATCAGTTCATAGGCACTTGGGGCCACAATTATCACACCATACTCATCACTAGGCCACATTTCATAATTCGAGTTCTTTTCCCCACATTTCACATCAATATCAATTTCAACAACAAGCCATTCAATCCAAGATGTCAAGTACACATGAGAGGAATCATGAATCATGGGCATCTACAATATTTCGGAAATCATACACCCCAATTTCATTAGTAATGGATCTTTAAACACAAAGGATTCTTCCTAAAAGGAGGGAACATACCAAACCACAATAGAAACACACATCAAAGTCATAGACAAGCAATTATTCCAATTATTCTTGAATTACTCTTTTTCAACCACGGCAATATACAATTTCAACATCGGAGCATGTAACAACTTGGATCACATTGGAAGTACTTATAAGGCAAAACATTATCTCGAATCGCCACTTATGGGCATAAATTGTGTATAAAGCCTTTAGGACACTTTATTATTGATGTCATTTATGGAAAGTAGAGTCAAGGCTCATTTCATAATCGGTTTCATATTTTCTTATGTCATAGGCATCACCAGGCACAATTATAACTCAAGTTCTCGGCACGTCGGCCACACTCTATCTCCAAGTTCATTTGATTTATTTCAAACTTCTTTATACATAGAGGATTTCACATAGTTTGGCATACAATCTCAATTTGAACTTGACTTGAAATCTAGGCATTTTAGCACATAGTTCGTATTCTTCACACATGCTCAATTCACAAAGAATAACACATTAAACACATGGAGGCACACCTTTTCACATATATTATCACAACACCAATTCATTTAAAAAAACAAGTACTACATCAATCAAATTTCGGACTTACAATATTTGCATGGACACCATGGAAGCTCAATTTCTAAGAGGAGGGGGTTTTAGCCATACATACCTCAAAGAGCTTTTCCTTAAGTTTCTACAATCCACCAACACCTCTAGCAATAATAATCTATAAGGAGATAGCGGGAATCGATTAATAATTAGGAAGATTACCCATGGTGAAACTCTCTTAGGAATTTCATCAAACACCTAACATGTGAAGTAGTCTACAAGGTCTGAAAATGGAAATTCCTTCTTCCCTCAACCAATTTTAACGGGAACTACCCAAATTAGTTCTTTAATATCACATACTACAACTTAGTCACACATGCATGGCCTATTTCTAATACCAACAAAATATTTGAACGCTTAACCTCTTACATGAAATCTTGGAAGAAGGGCTTACCCGGATGGAGGACAATCAAGTGGTTATCTTCCTTGATTCTTGAAAACTTGAAAAATATTTGGGTGATTATGAAGCTAGACTCCTTCTTTCTCTCTCTATATGCTCTCAAATATCTCTAAAATCAGTAGAAAAATGACCCCAAATGAAGCTCCAAAGCCTATATATTAAAACGGGGTCGGGTTATAAAAATAGGAAAAATAAGCCTCAGAAATTCGGTCTGCGGTCGCATAATGGACCGCAAAAGAGGAATGTGGGTCGCAAAATGCATCACAGAACTGGGCTATACTTGTCCATTTTGCGACCAGAGTTGCGGTCGCAGGTCAATTATGCGGACCGCATAATGGTTTTGCGATCGAAGAACTGCCACAGGATCGCATTTTTTCAGCCTTTGGTAATTTGATCATAACTTTGTGTAGGAATGTCCAAATGACGAACAGTTTGAAGCGTTAGAAACTAGACTCGAAGAACTTTCATATGATAGGTTTTGCATCATATATATATATATATATATATATATATATATATATATATATTGATATGCTCGTCGAAAGTGTGGACTTATGCTAACTCATTTGGAATTTTAGCCTATTATGAAATTTTCCAATTTGACTTAGACTTAGGACCCTCCTTGGACCCTAAATTACTTATTATATGACTTATACACTTATTTACCAAATTCAATTGTTGTCCATCATGTTAATAACACATAAAATATTGTAATTAGCCTCTCCCCTTAGGATAATTCGTCCTCAAATGAGGAGTAGAGTCCCTCCTAAACGCTTAACATAATATATCTCTTTTCTAACCTACCCAGGTACCTAAATTTTTGACCAACTCCCAAATTTTTCAGAAATTTCGGCAGCATCTCCTTTGATGTAGGCCTATCCACCTGCCAGAGAACCACCAAAACCATTCTAACAACACATCCACAACTCGACAAAGCACCTTAACGTATATATCCATAACACTAATCTCAGCATTACAAACACTACATTATCATATGGATACCTGGACATGAACTGCACATTTTTAAATCATAACACCTAGAAGGTACCTTTCAAATCAAAACCAACTGCTATACAATCGAGAGAAAATATTCTATTTCCACAATACTCTCGGCCTTCAATGTGGCCTCTTATACTTACAGACTTCGCCGGAACACATTCACGAAAACAATGTTCACCCCTAAACTTACCTAACAAGGATGACAAACAGATACCCTTCATAGGCCAACTATCCATTACTTCCCCCTTTAGTAATTTCCACCGAAATGATACACAAAGGATATCCAACTACCTTCTTAGACATAGACATGTGAAAACACAAAATATACGGGGAACAACTATGGGGAAACTTCATACTCCTAGTACGGCCTAATGTGAAATACACTTATGCAACCTTCATTATCAACTCACATAACATCTTAAGGAGAGAATATTGAGAATAACCTGTTCACCCTCCTAAATTATAAATCTCTACACGAACACCCACACTAAACCTTTAATGACCTTCAACGATTACATTAAGATGTGCTATCATGAATTGACCATAAAATTACCTATCGAATATATGTGACCACACGGTGAAGCTTCCTCTTTGACTTATTTGAACCTTCAATACCCAATAGATTTAATATAATGAGGAGCAATAGAGTTCAAGGTCAGGCTGGAATTATTCAGGAATCCATTAATGTGCTGAGTAGAGTATTTCATTAGGATATATGCTAAGAGACACGATGATTACTACTAACAATACTGACATGGTTAATCATTGTGACGACATCAATTATTAGATAAATGGAGCATAGAGGTAACCGGCACGCATTAATAAGGTGGGATCCATGTACGTGACCTTGAGATTTAAAAGAACTGGGTCTTTCTAGACATGAAATTCATGGGTAGCATGATCGGGAGGATGAAGACGCTAGCATCAGTTATTCTTGGGAGGCGACGAGTTATGCAAGGGATAGTAATAATTGTTCCTTTCCATGTATGCCTTGCTCGACAATTGTAAGCTCTAAGGAGAAGTGATCAAGTATGTTACACCGGTTGCCTCCTTGAGTGTAAGGAAAGTCAGTTTAGCTACGAATGGTAAGATTCTTACAACATGGAGGCGGTAGAGATTTCAAAAGAAATACATGAAGTTGAATGACACTCTTAACATTATTTGGCACAAGGAATCAATGCCATAAGCCCATAAGGATAAAAAGGAAGCTAAATGCTTATGAGGTTATCATAATTCAAACAGCTTAACCCCTCCCGATAATTCACCTATATGAGATAACTAAAGATACGACAACTTTTCTTCCAACTCGATATGCCCATGATATGTGTGTAAATCTGAAAGCATCTAATCTCAACCTTTCACGAGTGAAACCACATAGCTAGGACATCTTAATATTGGAATGAAATCATGTATTGGTTAGAGGGGTCCTAATGGTTAACATGATGCTCCGGGGAGAAAGACAAATAACACTCCTATCCACCCAGGGATGTGGAATACCAAGGGTAGCAAAACTCCCCGAACATGACAATGACATAGTCAATGATTCTAGAAGTCGAGTGTGTAAAGACAACGAAACCTAATGAGATAGTATAAAATAATCATGGAAGGTTTGTAGATGTTCATAATGAGTTCTCCATGGATTTTGACTTAAGAAATACCCAGATGCTAATGAAAGAAAGAAAAACATGAGAAACAGGCGTTGTGCTATGATAACCCGCGAAGGTGCACTTGGTCTTGATGGAGAGGCTAGTAAGGGTCCTTTTTACAAAGGAAGTGTTACAAAGACACATAGAAGGATATGTTCTCTCATGGTTATTGAACAAGTGTTTGGAAACTAGCACAATGAATTCACTAAGTAAGGAACACAATTAACGCATGTTGTGGAGGTATAAAGAGAAAATAAACATTTGTTATGAGATGGACATGATTCTGCTATACTAACTCCCACCTGCAATACACAACCACGTCATGGGAAACCACAATACTCGAAACAAAGTGAGCTACTTACTGAGGAATGATCTTAGTGGACATGAAAGTCATACTGAGATGGGCAAACAAAAGATCTTCCTGTGACAGATTCGTAAAAACCTCAAATTTCTCAAAAATTATATATAGACAAGCAACCACTTCAATTGACATGTACACATATGATAGGAGGTGGGATATGCTCTCATGTTACTAGATAGTGAAAAGGTTTCATGATGATACTCGCAAGAGGGCAGAGTTACTATTCAAATCATAGAAGCCATATACACCAGTGAGAAGAAAAGTGACTCGAGAAGGATCGCGACACTGGGATGCTTTGCATGGAGCTTGACACCACATAGGTAAACTTTACGACGGTGCATGTACAGGCACAAACGAGTAGATGTTGTCCATTTAAATAAAAAGTTCCTGTAAGAAATTTATCAGATATAGTCCCTTGTTTAGAATTTAGGAAAGCAAGTGGGAAGTATTAATAGTGTTATAACTCAATTCAAGAACATAATTATAGAGCTCAATTCCATAGGAGGCTGTAAGTAAGAGAACTGTGATCAGGAGACATCATGAATACTACATCTCATTCAAAGAGTAGGTGCATGCAATATTTTGTGATTCAACATCTTGTTAAGACCATGTTTATGAGAACTCTTCACTATGGATGTGCATATACAACAAGTAGAAATTTTCTGTTATTCATATTGATGTACTAAGGAGTGACTTGGTGACTTTAGGTTGATAGGGCAATATCTTAATCGATACCCCTCGACTCCACATCCCTAACGTACGTTGGTAACTTACTGATACACTACATGATCTGGTGGTGCAGAGACATTAATAGGAATGAGGGTACTCCCCTTAGCAACAAGTTCCACCAATCCCAACATGGCTCGATACATTCTCCTAACGAACACTTGGGCAATCTCCCTCAGATTCCATGGTGGGGTCATTCCCTCCTTACTGCTTCAAACTCATGGATTATGGTATCAAGATTACTCATCTTGGTAATAAGCCGTAGCGAGGAAATTAGCTCCCTATCTTGAGCTCTACTGCACGATCCAGAGTATCAAAGAAGGGTGAAATTCCCAAATGTCTGAATAGCCTCCAACTAATAGATGTGGTCGACAATGCAACGATAAGAAGGACTCTACTAGACACAGCTTCAAGACATCCTAGGACACTTTAAACCATAGGCTCTGATACCAAGTTTGTCATGCCCCGAAACCGAGGAGCGCGATCGGCGCTCAACCAGGTAAACACGACTGAGCCAGCCTGTTAGGTTTCATTCTACCCAAACTAATTCATGAAAAAGAGGAGATGAACTCCATTAATCATACTTTTGTAAATATTTCATTAACAACTTCTATTTTGTTTTCATTAGCCATTTCAATCATAATATCCAAAACATGACAATTTTTGTGAAAGAAAACATATTTGCCGAATACCAATATTCCTAATTCAATTTCCAATACCAAATGCCACCCACAACCTGTCTACGGAGCCTCTAAATACAACTGAAGAGTAATATGGAAATTCCGGTAACAAGGCTCCGGCTATACCTCAAAATACAAAGTACATGATAAACAACGGTATAGGACCCCAAAATAAAGTGGGGCTCACCAAGTCAACTGAAAGGAGGATGCGTCACTAGCTGCGACCAACACTGCCTGCTATGGAATTACCTACATCCATTTAAAGACGTAGCGCCCCCGGTAAAAGGGACGTTAGTGCCGTCGAATGGCACTAGTATGTATAACTAAACACCATCTAATTAGAAAGAACAACCATACAGGAATAAAGAAATCATACGGATCAATTAAGCTTTTAACAATCACCACATCATCAAATACAAAAAAGGGATCATATAGCTTTCACACAATTTCCATAGCTTTAAGTTGGGACATTCAATATTGTTACATCATCATTCACAATACCACCGCTTTCTTGCATGGAGTCCGGCCTTGACCCGATCGGCTAGGTTGGCTCATTTGAGACATGTACCACAGTCACAATTTCATTCTCACTTTTTGGTTTCAATATCAGCACAATACCACCGTGTGTGTAGCATGGTGTCCGATCACGACCCGATCGGCTAGGCCGTCTTACCAAGACGTTATTCCTTTTCCATCCATCATCTCATTTCAATCTTTATTTCACATATATCAGTTCATACGCACTCGGGGCCACAATTATCACATCATACTTGGCACTAGGCAACATTTCATAATTCGAGCTCTTTTCCCTCACATTTCACATCAATATCAATTTCAACAACAAGCCATTCAATCCAAGATGTTAAGTACACATGAGAGGAATCATGAATCATGGGCATATACAATATTTCATAAATCATACACCTCAAGTTCATTAGCAATGGAACTTTAAACACAAAGGATTCTTCCAAAAAGGAGGGGACACACCAAACCACAATAGAAACACACATCAAGTCATAGACAAGCAATTACACCAATTATTCTTGAATTACTCTTTTCCAACCACGACAATATACAATTCCAACATCGAAGCATGTAACAACTTGGATCACATTGGATGTACTTATAAGGCAAAACATTATCTCGAACAGCCACTTATGGGCTTAAATTGTGTACAAAGCCTTTAGGACACTTTATTATTGAAGTCATTTATGGAAAGTGGAGTCAAGGCTCATTTCATAATCTGTTTCATATTTTCTCATGTCATAGGCATCACCAGGCACAATATAACTCAAGTTCTCGGCACGTTGGCAACACTCTATTTCCCAAGTTTATTGGATTTATTTCAAACATGTTTATACATAGAGGATTTCACATAGTTTGGCATACAATCTGAATTTAAACTTGACTTGAAATCTAGGCATTTTAGCACATAGTTCGTCTTGTTCACACATCCTCAATTTACCAAGAATAGCACATTAAACACATGGAGACACACCTTTCACATATATTCTCACAACACCATTTCATTTAAAAACAAAGTACTACATCACTCAAATTTGGGACTTACAACATTTGCATGGACACCATGGAAGCTCTATTTCTAAGAAGAGGGGGTTTTAGCCATACATACATCAAAGAGCTTTTCCTTAAGTTTCTACAATCCACCAACACCTCTAGCAATAACAATCTAAAAGGAGATAGCGGGAATCGATTAATAATTAGGAAGATTACCCATGGTGTAACTCTCTTAGGAATTTTATCAAACACCTAACATGTGAAGTAGCCTACAAGGTCTGGAAATGGAAATTCCTTCTTCCATCTACCAATTTTAATGGTAACTACCCAAAATTAGTTCTCTTACATAAAATCTTGGAAGAAGGACTTACCCGGATGGAGGACAATCAAGTGGTTATCTTCCTTGATTCTTGAAAATTTGAACAAGATTTAGGTGATTATGAAGCTAGGTTCCTTCTTTCTCTCTCGATATGCTCTCAACTCTCTCTAAAATGAGTAGAAAAATGACCCTAAATGAATCCCCAAAGCTTATATATTAAAATGGGACGGGGTTATAAAAATAGGATAAATAAGCCTCCGAAATCGGGTCTGCGTTCGCATAATGGACCGCAAAACAGGAATGTGGGTCACAAAATGCATCGCGGAATTGGTGCCCAAAATTGGGCTACATTGGTCCATTTTTCGACCAGATTTGCAGTCGCAGATCAATTATGCGGACTGCATAATGGCTTTGCGATNAAACTAGACTCGAAGACCTTTAATCTGATAGGTGGTTTACCACATAAAACCTTATAGAGATTGAGATATGCTCGTCCAAAGTGTGGACTTGTGCAAACTCATTTGGAATTTTAGCCTATTATGAAATTTTCCAATTTGACTTAGACTTAGGACCCGCCTTGGACACCAAATTACTTATTTTGACTTATACACTTATTTAACAAATCTAATTATTGTCCATCATGTTAATAGCACATAAAATATTGTAATTAGCCTACCTGGCACCACGAAATCCTAAATTACTTAGCGGGATTTTCCGGGGCCTTACATTATTGATCGAATGCGGAATTTGGGAACTTTTGGAGTTCTTAGGCTTGAATCCGATGTTAATTTGGTGTTTTAATGTTGTTTTGAGCGTTTCGAAGGTTGGAACAAGTTTAAATGATATTTCTGGGTTGTTTGGCATGTTTGGTTGAGGTCCCGGGGGCCTCGGGTGTGTTTCAGATGCTCAACGGATCATTTTTGGACTTAGAAAAGTTGCAGATTTTCTGCTAGTGTGTTGCAGAGAAAACCTTCATCGTGTTCGCGAGAGGGTTCTCGCGTTTGCGTAGAGCATCTGGGTGAAGCAGGTGAATCGTGCTTCGCGTTCGCGATGATGCCCCGCATTGGCGAAGGTGTGTGAACTTTGGTCTTTGCGTTCGCGACATGGTCCTTGTGTTCGCGTAGGGTCCGCCTGTGTAGTAGCGCGTTCGCGAGTGGACCCTTGCGTTTGCGAAAGAGGAAATACTGGCCAATGATTTTTGTGCATCGCGTTCGCGAGAATGGACTCGCGTTCGCGAAGAAAGAATTACTTGGGCAGATTATAAAGTTTCAAAATTGAGGGTTTAGCCATTTTTATCAAAACTAGAGTTTGGGAGCCCGGATTTGAACGAGATTTTGAGGGAGTTTCAGAGATATCAATTGGGTAATAATTCCTAACTCCTTTTTGTGTATAACAAATTAATCTAAACGTGTATTCATCACCTAATTTCGGATTTGGGGTGAAAACTGGGAAAAAATGGAATAGAGTTCTTCAACTAAGATTTCGAGTTTTGACATGGGATTTGGATAACTTTTGTACGAGTGAACTCGTGAGTGAATGGATCCGTAATTTTTACTTGATTTTGAGACGTGTGCCCCAGAGACTTTTGGGAAATTTTCTTAATTTTGCGTATTAGCTTCGAAGTAATTAGTGGAATTAGTTACTTGAAGTTATATTTATATTATGAAATTGATTTGAATAGATTTGGGTCATTTGGAGTCGAGTACTCGTGGCAAGAGCGTGGTTTTGGTTTGATTTTTGAGTCGATTCGAGGTAAGTGGCTTGTCTAACCTTGTGTGGGGGGAACTTCCCTTAGGATTTGGTATTGTTGATATATGAAATGCCTTGTACGTGAGGTGAGCGCGTACATTTGCTAATTGTTGAAAATCATATTTTCATTAAGTAACTATAACTGTGTTTTTCTTCCTTGTTGTACATTGCTTGCTATTTAAACCTACTGTTGGTTCAGGAAGCATGTCTCAGTGATTTAATTGCTTTACTTGTTCAAACTGCTTTATTTGAATTATGCAGCATGCTAGGTTAGAAATACCTGTTTTACCTTGGTATGAAATTGGATTGAACTGAATATTCTTCGTGTTGCTGCTGTGTGTTTACTTTGGGACTACGAGATGGTATTTCGGGAGATCCCCCTGTTTGTTTACTTTGGGACTACGGATCAGTATTCCGGTAGATCCCCCTATACATTTATATTTGGGGCTACGGGATAACATCCGGTAGATCCCCTATACTGGATATTTACTTTGAGACTATAGATTGGTATTCCAGGAGTTTTCTTGCATCCTTATGATTCGGACTGCGGGACGGTATCCCGGGAGATCCTCTGGACATTTACGTTTGGGACTACGGGTTGGTATCCCGGGATATCCCCTGTTGCTATTTCTATGTGCTATGTTAGATTCCTTCTGTGATTTTATTTGTTGTTGACTGTTTGCACTTAAATTATGTTGTCGTATTCTATACTGTTTTACCTTGTTTATTTCATCTATAATCAGTAGGGCCCTGATTTTCCTCGTCGCTACCCGACCGAGGTTAGGCTTGACACTTACTGAGTACCATTGTGGTGTACTCATGCCCTTCCTACACATGTTTTTCATGTGCAGATCCAGGTTTTTTGGCTTAGCCCTACCATCCTTGAGACGTGGCGATTCTTCAGAGACTTCGAGGTATATCTGTCCCGTACCTAGACCGAGGAGTCCCTCTCCATTCTCTCTTGTAGTTACAGCCCTTCTGTATTTACTTTGATTTAGACATTCTGGAGTTAGAGCACTATGTAGTATTCTTAGCTTGTGATTTCATGATATTTTAGGTTTTGGGAGATCATTTCAGTTGAGAGTGTGTATTTGTATATGCCGAGCGGCATCTTAAATGTTTTCATTATATCTATCTGCAGTTTCTATTAGTTTTATCTGTTGTTTTCATTTTTTGCTATTTGTTAGGCTTACCTAGTCGTTGAGACTAGGTGCCGTCACGAATTTTCACAGAGGGAGAACTAGGGTCGTGACAAGTTGGGTACACACGTGGAGTTAAGTACTGCATTTCACCCTCAGATAGATTGGCAGTCCAAGCAGATCATTCATATTATGGAGGATATGTGGACAGCCTATGTTATTGATTTCAGAGGCTAGTGGGATCTGTTTTTACTATTAGCGAAGTTTTCATACAACAATTATTGGTTTGTATCCATATGGCTCTGTATGAGGCCTTATATTGGAGGTGATTTCATTCTCAAATTGGTTAGTTTGATCCTGGTAAGGCCGGGTTGTTGGGCACAAATTTAGTTCATGATGCTTTGGATAAGGTGAAATTGATTCGAAAGCGGCTTCGTACAGCATAGTCTTTGCAAAAGATGTTGATAGGATGGTTCCTGATGTGTTTCATGGAGGATGAAAAGGTTCTTCTCTGAGTTTCGCCTATGAAGGGTGTGATGAGATTTTGGAAGAAGATCAAGTTGTGCGCTTGGTATATCGGTCCATTTGAGGTGTTGGAGAGAGTTACTGAGGTGGACTACAAACTTGCTTTGCCACCCATCTTGCCTAAAGTTCATCTGATATTTCATGTTTTCATGCTTTAAAAGTGTTATGAGGATCAGTCGCATGTGTTGGCTTTCAGTTCGGTACAGTTGGATAAGATTTTGGCTTATAAGGAAGTGTCAACGTCCATTTTGGATAGGCAGGTTCGGAAGTTGAGGTATGAAGATATTGCACCATTGAAGGTTCAATGGAGAGGTCAACCGGTTAAGTAGGTGAATTGGGAGACCGACAATGTTATACGGAGCAGATATCCTCATCTTTTTTATATTCCAGTTTCGATTCTAAACTAGTTCGAGGATGAACATTTGTTTAAGAGGGGGAGAATGTTACGATTCGACCACTTATATAGTGTATTTAAGCCCCATTTCTCTAGTTGATACTTTTTGTATACTTGTTTGTTACTTTCTGACTAGCAGAGTTGATGGGTTTAATTTAGAGAAGATTTGGGAGTGGATCAGAACACTTAGTTCCTTATTTGATGCTTACCTTGTAAAAGTTGAATAATGTTTGACTTTTGGAAAAATACCCTCGGATTGAAGTTTGAAAGTTACCATATGTTCGATCGATAAATTTTTGGACTTGGGCGTATGTCCAGAATTAGTTTCCAACGTGTCTAGATAAATTTGAGGCTAATTGGTGAATGTTGATAAGTTGAAGGTTGGAAGACGGATAAGTTTAACTCATAGCTGACTTTGTATTATCATGGTCAGTTTGGTATTTCAAGCCTTAGGATAGGTTCGTATAGTGATTTATAACTTGTGCGTAAAATTTGGAGTCATTTTGAGTTGTTTAGACATAGTTCGACTTAAGTTTGGAAATCAGAAGTTTGGATAGTTTATTAAAAGTGAATTGAGGTGTGTTTTGTTGTTTTGATATTACTTGATGTGATTTGAGACCTCGAGTAAGTCTATGTCATGTTTTAGGACTTGTTGGTATGCTGGGGCAGGGTCCCCAAACGACTCGGGTTGGTTTCGGAGAAGCCAGAAGAAGATTGGAGTTGGCTGGCAGCTGCTGGTTCTAGTGTTTCGCACTTGTGAAAGAGGCCCATGTTGTGTATTTTTTGCTATATGATCAAGGAAGGTAGCGCAGAAGTGAGGTTGGCCTGTCTTAGGAGTGTGAATACATAAATTTGAGCACAAATACGTGTGTGCTGAGGGTGTAGGAGAAGATGTGAAAAGTGCTATTTTGTCACAAAAGCAAAGGGCCTGCAACTTTAGTGGATCTCGCATCTTTAAGCATCCTGTCGTAGAGGTGACCAGAATGTCTGCAAAAGCAAAATTCACTGGCAGGATATTATATTCGAGGGTTAGCTTCATTTTATCATATTTTGAGATTGGAAACTCAGATTGGAGTGATTATTTAGGCGATTTTCAACCACTTTGATTGGGTAAGTATTATAAACTTGGATTAATTATTATTCATGATTCTATCTTTGATTTGGGAATTTTATTGGTGAACGTGGGGAATGAAATTCAGGGTTTTATGTAAAAAAATTAAAAAGTGAATAAATGGAATCTAAACCCCGATTCGGAGTAAGATGTGGATGAAATTGTATGGTTGGACTCGCATTCAAATGGGTTGTTAAAATTTATGAGTTTTGTTGGGTTTTGGAAAATAGGCCCGAGTTGGCTATTTGGTTGGCTTTGCTTTAATGATTAAAGAACGCGTCTTTCTGCACAATTGTTTCCTTTGGCATTATCTAACACCAAGGCATGTTAATTGACTAGTTTGGACCCATTTAAGGCTAATTTGAGAGGCAAGGAATATTTGGTGTCTTGATTCTCGCGCATCCAAGGTAAGTATCTTTCCTAGGCTTGGCCTGACAGTATTTTCGCATAGACTACAATTTTTCTATATATTGTGTGTGATGCATATACGATTGTATGCAATGTGATTATTTATGATTTGTAATGAGATGACCCAGCTGGTCATTTCGAGCATTTGTATTTCGTTCAGCTATTTGAAGTATTGAGTAGTTTCTTATGATATATTATGACTTGTGTAAATCATCAGTTTTGGCTTTCAGGTGATTCGAAATTGATTTAGAAGAATGAATTTCATGTTTGAAGTTTTAAGTTGGAAGTGTTGATTAAGTTTGGCTTTGGAGTATTTGACCACAGATTGGAGTTTTGATGGTTCTGTTAAGTCTGGATAGTGATTTTGGACTCTGGCGTATGCCCAGATTTATATTTGGATATTTCTAGAAGGTTTCGACACTAATTTGCAAAAGTTTAAAATTTGAAGGTTTGGAATTTTCATAAATTTTATTGGGAGTTGACTTTGATGACATCAGGTTCGAATTGTGGTTCCGAGAATTTGAATAGCTTCGTTATGTCATTTGTGACTAGTTTGCAAAATTTGAGTTCATTCCGAGTTATTTTGATATGGTTCGGCAAATGTTTTATGAGTTGAAAGTTAAAAGTTCATTAAGTTTGATTTGAGGTGCGATTCATCATTTTGATGTTGTTTGTGTAATTTAAAGCCTAGAGTAGGTCCGTGTTGTGTTTTGGAACTTGTCATCGTGTTTGGACGGGGTCCCGAGGGGCTTGGGTGAGTTTCGGATAGGTTTCGGCTAATTTTGGCTTACTGTGTTCTGCTGATTTCTGGTGTCTCAGTTGCTCATCGCATTCAAGACTACTGACCATGTTCGCTTAGGTTGCGGGAACTGGTCTTATTCGCGTTTGCATCCTCTTCTATGCGTTTGCATAGTGTTTTGGCTGAGTTGGGCAGTCGATGGTCTCTTCTTTGCATTTGCGATGTTGCTCCCACGTTTGTGTAGCTTTGTCAGCTTTGTGTATTGTGTTCGCTAGGCTAGTGCCGCGAACACGTAGAGTTAATTGTGGCAGTGTATGTTTATGCATCGCAATCGCGAGGGTACTACCGCGATTGCCTAGAGTACCACAGGGCAGTACATATAAGTACTCTATTTTCCGACCTCGAGTCCTTTTACCATATTTGGGGCTATGGAGCTCGGATTGGAGTGATTCTTACGCGATTTTCACCATATGGATCGGGGTAATTGTTCTCTACTCAACTTTGATTATGTTTCATGAATCTATCTTCATTTTTGGGAATTGGTTGATGGTTTCAAAAGAAAAATTGGGGGTTTTTGTCTAAAGTTTCATAGAGTGAAGTTTTTAGTTTTGAACATCGATTAGGAGTCGAATTTGAGTCAAACTAGTATGGTTAGGCTCGTAATGGAATGGGTTGTCAAATTTTATAAGTTTTGTCATGTTCCGAGGTGCGGGCTCGGGTTTGACTTTTTGGTTGACTTTGTACTTTTGATTAAAGATTCGACCTTTGTTGATAGGGTTTGTTTCCTTTGGCATTATTTGATGTTCTTGAGCTGCTTTAGGCTAGTTTCGAGCCGTTTGAATGTCATCATGTGCGGGATGGCATTTCTAGAATATTTCTTGGCTTACTTGGTATTTGAATCGGTGTGTTTGAGATAAGTAACACTTCTAAACTTTATCCTCACAGTATGAATCCCTGAATATACGTGTTATGTATTTGGTGTGGCAGTGACGCATATGCTATGTTATGTGCATGTGGGTGTGCACCGTGTGAATTATGACTCAGTTGATTATGTGGTACTGTGTAGTTACCTAATATTGTTTTATTCATAAAATTTCTACGTTCTAGAGTAATTGAGCTGTGAACCATGTTAAAAACTACATTTAGGCTATATGCTTATTATGTTGGGACCCCTAAGGTCATATCTGCTGTAGAGTTATTTTCTTAAATTGCAGTTGCATACTCAGTCATAGTCATTCATTTGCATATCATATCTCAGTATCTGTTATCATTTGTTGTCACAACATGTTATCATTGTTTGGGCTGAGCCCGAGAGCTGTACTGTGAGTGAGATATGTGGATCGGGCTGCACGCCATAGCAGACCTTATGGCTATATGTGGATCGGGCTGCATGCTGCAGCAGGCACCGTACAGTGCTGAGAGACTAAATGTGTTGAGTGACTGAGCGTGATGAGTGGGAGTGTGAGACTATGAGATTAAGTACTCTGAGAGCATGAGTACATGAGTTCATCATTGTGATGCATTGTATTTGACACGTATACTTGACATACATGCATCTAGATGTATACCCTCATGTTACACCGTTTTTTTGACATTTATTACTTCATGTGCACATTGACATGTAGGCATAGAGACGTATTTTATCATACTATCTAAAGTTGAAACACCTTATCTACTATTGAAAGTTTTGGGAAAAATCACAGAATTCTGACTTAATCATATTTAGGTGATTTCTGTGAAAGATTTGGCTTTTATTGTTGTACTTAAAAAACATGCCTATTTTTCCGTAGCTGTGAATGAGCTAAGTATAATCTCTTTGAGTTGTATCTTGTACTACTTTTATTATATCGTTATGAGTTGATATTGGTTGTTGGTGTTGGATTCTGACCGTTGTTCAAGCTCGTCACTGCTTTCAACATATGCTTCGGTTTGTTACTTATTGAACACATGAGGTTGGTTGTACTCATACTACACTTCTGAACCATGCGTGTAGATTTTGGATGCTGATGTTGCTATATTTGACGGGAGCTGGAATTGAAGATGTACTTGCATTCCGGTAATAGCTGCCTCTTGTTCTTGGTAGCTTTAGAATTATTAATCTGTTCATGCATATTTCATACAGATGATGTATTTTCATATCAGCTCTGTAAACTCTGAATCTAAGAAGCTCATGATTTGTACTACCAGCCCTTGGAAATTCTTTGTATAAAAGTTCAGTTATATTATCATTATTTCTTTCCGTAAATATCATTTGAATTGGATTATTATTAAATTGGCTTGCCTAGCGGGTTGGGTTAGGTGCCATCACGACTAGTTAGATTTTGGTTCGTGACAAGTTGGTACCAGAGCTCTAGGTTCATAGGTTCTACGAGTCATGAGCAAGTGTCTAGTAGAGTCATATGGATCGGTATGATGATGTCCATACTATCTTCGAGAGACTACATGACATTTAGGATAAACTTCCCATTTTCTTTGCTTATCATGCAGCATTGATTCTGCTTGAAGTGTATCTCTTTGAATTTCTTCCACTCACTCATATGCGTATGTGAGTGCTCGATATCATCTGTGCATCAACGGCTTGTGGAATTTCATGTATGAGGAGCGAAATGTTTTTTCGGTGTTTTGGTAATGGGCCAGTCTCGAGGACTTGAGGCCAGGGTTAGACAACAACTAAGGCTCAATAGTTTTAGTTGTGTGAGTATATGCTTTTGGACTTATATTTTCGCTGGTGTCCCTATGAGTGGAATTTGTGGCTTGATTAATGGTTGGATGGCTATGTGATGAGTATAGCATGATGGCGGTAAGCGCTAAGATAGTTTTTCATATGACGAGAAGACTTTACTTGGAATGTGGAAAAGACTATCAGATGCTTGAACTATGTCTTGATGTGTTGTACAATCTCGAGTTATGATCATGTTAAGGGAGCTTTCATGTCGTTATTTTTGGAACAAAGTAGATTTTTGTGTCTTGTTGATGAGTGCAGACTCAGGAAGATTAAGTGATTGAGTAGTAAGTTGTGGCTATTAAAGGGTATAGAGAGATGTTAGTTTGAGACCAAGCAGGTGGGTTATTACTTGAGGAGTAATTTACAGATGTATGATCCTTATGATGTTCTGTGGAGGCTTTCTTCTTTATCAGTGGGTATAGGTGTTGTGATTTGAGTTTGGATTGGTTGAGAAAGTTGACTAACCGTCACGAGGATGTATGCGAGCTTAGTAGATGATTTAAGGTATTATATAGTTTGTGTTACATGAGCTTATGAAAGGTTTAGTTGAATCCCATTGCGAGAGTATGGCACCAATAGAGTATGGGTATTGTGAGTTATCAGATATTTTGTTCTACGGCTTTAAGCCAAGTGGGGGGAGTCTGCTATCAACGATTTGATTGCATGACTATGTATTGTACTGGTTTTTATTTGAGGAATACTTGTGAATCAGTTATGACTTGCAGAGTTGAGTTCGAGGATGACTCGAGTAAGTGAATTTCTGGATACGGGTTATATTATACACTTTATGGGTATATAGAAATCATGAAATGATTTGAGCTGTTATTCGTGACAAATGTAGTGCACATGGAGTAGGAATTTACTTAGTTGCGTTAAGGCGGAGTTACTTCTTTAGGTGTTGTTGTGCTAATGGGGCACACATCGTTTGGCCCGCTTGGGTGGTGCAATTGTGATTTGAGCAGCATGTTTGACTCTCGAGAAGGTTGTAATGGGTTCAAGATTTATATGAAGCAATTGAGAATTTTTCGGATTTGTGTACGGCTAGGATCTGAAATTTACATTGGATGGTGTCGAGGCTCGTGGTAGTTCTATATCATTATGAATTCTACATTACAGTATCAAGAAGATGACTTTAATGGCTTTAGATTCACAGAATGCGTGCAAGTCATAAGTCACGATACAAACTTATTCCAAGGCTCGGAACCCAAATGGACATCGATAGAATCAAAGCCCACCTCAAACCAAACTTAGGAAATTTCTAGAACCTTCCAAATACCAACCTTTCAGAATAAGCGACGAAATGCTCCCGGGCACCCGATACTCAACCCGCACATACGCCCAAGTTCGAAATCATCATATGAACCTATTAGAACCGTCAAATACCGATTCTGAGGCCCCTAAAACTTTTACTAGCCCATATTTTTTTATTGACCGAAATTGCCTTTAGGTCCAATTTATTGACAAGTTATAGCCACGATCTCCACTGCACAAATTTTTCTCCTCTTGCCCCCCC
>NW_017671900.1:197519-200258 GCF_001879085.1 Nicotiana attenuata | reverse complement strand
CCCCCTAAATACTGATTTTTCTTTACCCTAGATATATTTCCCTTCCCAATGTAACTTTTTTTTCCTTTTTCTATGTCTCCCCCGGAACTTTTTATTTTCTCATACTTTTACTTCTCTCTCTCCCCTCATTTTCATTTATATTTTATTCATTTATTTTGGTGACTTAGTAGTTAGAAAGTGGCTTTTACAAATTCACTTGTATAAACCTGGACATGTATTTGTCCACTAACACAATTCATTTAACATCCTTCCTTTTCCTTATATTCATTTCTTTTATTTATTTATTCATTTTGTAATTTTGAGCTGTTACTTAAAAAAGAAATATAGAAACGCAATACTTTCGCTTCTTCTTCTTATTCTTTACAAATGCTTGCTTCTTCTTCTTAAATTTTTAGGTGACAGTTTCTTCTTCATCATCTTCTTTTTCTTCTTCCTTTTCGAGTTTTAATGATATTTATAAATACATATCCTTTGAAATGTGTACTGGTGATGAGTTAAAATGTTAATGGTGTTTCGAAGATACAATATAATATTATATAAAAGCTTTACATAAATAGTGTATAAACGTTGTATAAATTTTATCTTCTTTACAATGTATAAAAAAAGTATATACACTATTACAAATATAAAAAGCGTATCTTGTATTTTTAGTGTATATTATAAAAATTGTATATAAACTGTTATACAATATTTAAAAATTATATATATATATATATATATATATATATATATATATATATATATATATATATATATACACACACGATTACATTGGATAAATTTTGTATATAATGTGTATCCTCTATTTTTTGTATCCGTAATGTATTATCAGTGTATATTCCCGGATCCAACTTCTTTTGCATCGACCTCACAAATGTGTTTGTGTGTGTGTGTGTCATATATTAGATGTATATGCACTGTTATACAATATATATTCATTATTTATACAATATAAATGTTGCTAGTGGTTTAATGGTGTTTTTCTATCTTTTTTGGAGGTTGAAACTTCATGAGTCTTTTGTGGTGAATTTATGTGCATGTGCCGTGAAGAAGTGAAAGGTGAAGTATATTTGTGCAGGTGGTTATTGCTGCTATCTTCTTCTTCTTCTTCTTAAACTCTTTGTATATGAGATGTATAATTATTGTATCTCATATACAATACCTGCATATTTAGTGTATTTTTTGTATAATGTGCATCTGTATACACTTTGAGTTTTTATAAAGTATATATTAACTATACAATATATATACATTGATTATACAATTAACCATGAGAATTTTCAGTCATTATGTCATTTTCGGTGAGTAAAAAAAGGAGAGAGGTTTGTAAAAGAGGTGTTGATAGTTATTGGTAATGGCTAAGGTCGCCGATGAGGAAGAGTTCTAGGTCCTTTGATTTTTTTATGTTACGTTATCAGAATAGTGATTTCTCATTGCAAATTTATCTTTACCGTTTTTTAAATGCTTTCCTTTGTTTTATCTAGAATCAACTAATTGCGTTTCTGTATTAGGTGATACCCTTTTTTGCTTGAGCCCGACTGGGTTGGGTCCGGTCCGGAGCAAATCGGGGCCATCGAACCCGACCTCGATGCAAGGTAGAACGACGGCCACGTCTACAACCGAGGTCGAGTCATTTCGAGACCGTTACAGAGCTCGATAGGAGTCACCACCGGATGGAGAAACACACAAGGTCGGAAGCCGGACTCGTAACGGATAACCAAGCGTCGCCGGATATCTCGCCCAAACGTGATTTTCTCAACCACTTCAGGCCATTAAGGCGTAATGACAGGGATCCACGATGTAATCAATTTACCTACCTTATTTTTACCCTTAATCAGAATGTATAAAAGGGGATATCTCTAAATTCTGGGGAAGGATCAAGCACAATTGTTCTAAGCAATATTATATTCTGCGATTATTTACTTTAACAGCAATTGTTGAGTCTTTATCTTTATTTTCCTTAACCTAAAAACCTTTTGTATCTTTTAGTTCACGGATCCTTAAAACCCCATATAAATTCAATTGTTATCCGGATTCGAGGGTAAACAGTTTCTAAAGATCAAATAATTGCGATGGCTGGTTAGATTCCACATTTTAGGAGGCGGAGAGTTTTTGTTGAGTTTTACATGAAGGACTAGAGAGAGAAAAAAGGACAAAGTGTCACTCAAAAACTAATTGTTGGTTAACATATGCTATTTATTTTTGGCTACAAGTTGTAATGTAAAATTATGGCCAGCGAGTGACATATTTTTTGGCCGAATGGCCAATTATATCAGAAGCTCTAAAAGTTTCCAGATTGGGCAGTGAGGCTGTCGCCAGTTGGCCACTTTTTTCTTTTATTTTCTTTATTGTTATTTTGTAACTATTGTTTTCAGGGGTGGCTCAAAAGGCTTGGGCAGTGAGGTTGTCGCCTTAGGCCCTCAAAATTTGAAGATCCCAAATTTATTTTAAATTATTATTATTATTATTATTATTATTATTATTATTATTATTATTATTATACAAATAATTTATACAAAGAAAAGTTTTACAGTATATTTTTTGGTTATTTGATTGAGTTTATTTTATGTCAATAAATTCATAAATTACCATAATTTTCTTTACTGATTAATTACTATATTTGCTTCAGTCTTAAATTTTAATTTAATCCCTTTTATATAAGAATTAAGTCATATATATATATATATATATATATATATATATATATATATATATATATATATATATATATATATATAT
>NW_017671900.1:156415-197499 GCF_001879085.1 Nicotiana attenuata | reverse complement strand
ATATATTATCAAAATAATGAATTTATTTTACTATATTCTCTCCAACTGCATGAGCACAAAAGCATTGATGTACCGCTTTTCTTTTAGTGTAATTCGTATATTATATTGGGTTATTTATAATTTATTTTAGATATTCACTATTAAGTGCTACTTAATAGAATGAACTAGAATTATCGTTTAAATTGATCATAAGGAATAAATATTTTAGACACCATTATTACTCAAAACTTAAGTTATTACGTTATGTATGTTTATTTTTTTTTTCTTATTTTTGTTGATAGCCAAATTAAAATTTGTGGACTTCAACATCCGATAGTCCACCACTTTATTTTTATGCTCTTCTTCCTATATTTTTTTGTTGAAATTCGCTTATTTTTGTCTCAAATGGTTAATTTATTCGTTAGAAAGTAAAGTTGGTGTTAGTATAAATATTTTATAAAATAAATTAAAGGGCCTCTCAATATGATTTCGCCTTAGGCCACGTGATCCATTGAGTAGCTCCTGATTGTATTCAGTGGTAATAATAATGTACTTAACATATAATAATAATAATAATAATAATAATAATAATAATAATAATAATAATAATAATAATAATAATAATAATAATAATAAATGGAATGGGAGAAGCTATAGTGCAGATCACTTTTCACCTTCTCGTCAGTCCAGACATTGTGGTTGGGAATCGATAAGAAATCGAATAGCGCGCTAGCCTAGCTAGCTAACGTTTTTCGGCTAGCTGTTATGTCAGTTGTAGCGCGCCTTCCCTCCATCTCTGGAAAGATTTTTCATGGGATGGCTTTTCTGGATGTCCCATAAATAAGACCTCCAACTCTATGTTATAGCCTTTATGTCCTCGATCCGACGGCCCTCATTCTCCCACATGGTAAGCTACTATTGTGATAGTGGTAACTATAAAAGAAAAACAAAAAATACGAGAGGAGGAAACGGATTTTATAGAAAAAATTGATAGACTCCTTCTCCTTGACCATAAAATCATGAAAAAAGTCTATTGTCAAACTCGCTTCGTCGCTCAGTCCCTTGCTTCTTTCCTCCTCTTTTTCCTTTCTCCAGGAAAAAACTTCGAATTGGGAGGGCGATTCTCTCGGTGAACTGACCGTACCCAGAACCGACACAGGTGAACATAATAATATTGAAGGTATATTATTTTTATTTATAAATATAAACCAAAGGTATATTGGTATACTAAATATGCCTAAGATTGTACCAAATATTACACCTTTTAGTAATTATAAAATAATTTCTTTAAATAAATGATAATTTGAAAGGGAAGGATTAAAATAAGTAGAAGATAACAAACATGTACATAAAAAGTTAAACATCCTGTTGCACATAATCTTGAATAACCAAATCAGAATGGAAATTAATTGTAAGAAATAGATAGGTAGTTCTGAGGTCTAGCTTTCCATTTTGTGATTTGAGATTTTGAATAACCTCATTTGATGATTTATGACTTGTGTGCTTGGTCTATTTTGATTTCTGAAAATTTTAGATGTGTTTTTACAAAGAAAACATGATTTTGAAATTTTAAAGTTGTTGAAGTTGATCACGATCAACATTTTTGATAAATAATATTAGATTGGTATTGTAATGGTCAAGGTAGGCTCGTATGATGATTTTGAACTTGTACGAATGTTTGGTTCGGGTCGTGGGTGATGCAAGGTCGTTTCGGCACTTATTATGAAAAGCTGAAATTCGAACCTATGAACACTTGAAAATCTTTGAGTTTTGATGCATGAATCTTAGTTCTTGATGTTATTTTAATATTTTGAGCTTACGAGCGAATTTTTGTGAGATTATTATACTCGTGTGGATGTTTAAATTGGGGTACGAGGGGCTCGGGTGAATTTCAGACTAATTTTGCTAAGTTTAGAATTTATGGTATTGTAGACATCACATTTGCGATGATGTGCTCGCAAAGGCAAGGTTTGCAGTTGCAAAGTAGACCTCACATTTGTGATGCGTGGGCAGGGGAGGCCAGATTCACAATTGCGAAGCTAGTTCTCATTTGCGATGCTCGCATCTACGACTTCTGAGTCTTAATGGCTATTAAGCTATTGCGACCATGTAGTTCGTAATTGTGACATCCTCAACCAGGTAATAATAAGCGATTTCGGGATTAGCTCATCATATTCTATTTTTGAGACCTAGGCTTGGTGGGAGGCGATTTTTGAAGAAAATTTTCTTCTCAACTTCAAGGGCTAATAAATTTAATTTGTTTTGATTAATTTTCATAGATTTTCACCCTTAGATCTAAGATTGTATAGATAAGAGAGGGTTTTTGGGTAGAAACTTAGGATTTTATATTTTGGAGATATTGATCTCGATTTGAGGTTGGATCTCAAAACAAATTACATATTTAGACTCGGGGATGAATGTGGAATCGACATTTGATCGTGATTCGAATTTCGACCAAGTGGGCCCGAGTTGACTTTTTGTTGACTATTTTAAATATGTTACAGATCTCACCTTTTGCTACTAGGATAATTTTTAAATGTTGTTTTGACTTATTTCAGTGTTAATTGGCTTTATTCGAGTGGTTTTGAGGCTTGTGCTAAAGAGAAGGTGGCATTGAAATGATGATCTATTCTAGAAAGAGGTAAATATCATGATTAATCTTAATTTGAGGGAATTAGGTAGTAAGTGTTTGCTTGTTATGAGCTAAATATGTTGGAGACAACGTATATTCATGTTAACGACTGTATATGCATTTGTCATGGGTTAAAGAGTGATCTTAGAAGTAATTTTATTCATGTCTTTGTTTCATTCTTGCGTTATTCTCTTATGCTATATTGGTTTGTGAGACTTCTTGATTATTTACATGTCTTTGGCCATGTTTGGGGTCTTGTTGGAGTATACGAGCGAGATGGCTCTTGAAAATCTAAATTCTCTATCATATTTATATTATCCTTGGTATATTGAGCTTACTCGTTTCTCTTGGTATTATGTCATGCTCTTGTCATGTTAGTTGATTTGAGTATTTCATGTTGATTGGTTTTGAGATTTAGATCGGTTTGCATGTCTTAATGGTATTTTGATTTGACCGGATTGCATGTGAAAATTGTATATTGATTGAACTGCAATAGTATATTCATTGGATCACTGCAATAGTATATTTATTGAATGGGGTTGCACGTTGTAATGGTATATTGATGAAACTGGGTTGCATGCAATAATGGTATATTAGTTGGATTGGATTGCGCCCCGTAACAAAGATATGATGACTTGAGTTTATTCCATTGTTGTTTTTTGTCTTTTGTGGAATTTGTTATTATTCAACTATGTTATTTATCTCATTTTTTGATCTTATATTGTTATCCTTCTTTCTCTAATTCAATTTTTTTATATATTACTTGTACAGGTTGACAATAAGTGTCTTGCTATATCCTCGCTACTACCACGTAGATGTTAAACTCGACACTTACAGAGTATATTAGATCAATTATACTCATAATATACTTCTGCATTTCTTGTAGAAATCCAGGCATTTTCTCCAGCGGAGTTCAAAGAGGCGACTTGTTGGACTCCAGTAGAGTTGAGGTAGTATTGCACACTTATTCACAGGCTCTGGAGTCATCTTCCTTTCATTTATTATTGTGAAATTGTATCGGACAGTATCGTACTTCTTTTTTTGGCATTGTATTTAGCCTTCTTAGATGCTCATGTACTTAATGACACCAATCTTGGGAGTCGATTACATAGTTTTTGGTTTAGACTAGCTATGTAATTTATGAGTGTTGCCTTTATTTACGATATCATACTATTTAATGTTAGTTTTAATTATTGTGTCATTGTTAAATATTAGCTTTCCTAAAAGCAGCGTTAGGCGCCATCATGGCCCCTCGGTTGAGATTTTAGATCGTGACATACTGGTATTAGAGCACTAGGTTGCATAGGTCTCACGAGTCACGAGCAAGCTTGATAGAGTCTTGAGGATTGTTACGAAGAAGTTTGTACTTATCTTCGGGAGGCTATAAGGCTTTAGGAAACTTCATTTTCTTTTTTTCTTTCACAAATTTTGTTCTTTCCTAAAGATTGATTCTTTCTTCTCTTATGCTCTCACACATAGTGAGGACACGTGCTTCAGCCGCAATTGATCAGGAGCTTAAGCCTCAGGTTGTATCCGCTACGATAGGCGGAGCCTGGCAGAGACAGAGTTAGAGACCAGCCTAGGGCATCTGTAGTAGCACCTACAACTAATCATGCTTGTTCTATAGCAATGTCAGGCGAGCCCGGGATTGACCCAGATGATGAGATTCTATCTCTAGCTGAATTAGTGGGGTAAGTGCATGTTCTAGAGGGTTTTATTGCTGCTCCATGCTTCAGGATGCTTTGATCCGTATGGTTGGCCTTATGGAGAGCATGGTTCAAGCAGGTGTACTTCTTGTGGCAGCACTTGCTTCTCAGGCTGGATGAGTTGCTCAGACTCCCACTACCTGTAGACTGAAATAGATAGCTCAGGGATGTCAAACCCTAGAAGTGTTAACAATAGGGGAGGTTTAGCCTATTTTTGCGGCACAACCTGGGTATAGGCCCGCGATGTCAACTGATGCGCTGAAGAGGATGGATAAGTTCCAGAAGTTATTTCCTTCTAACTTCAGTGCTACGCCGTCAGAGGATGCTCAAGAGTTCTTAGACTGTTTAGCCAAGAAGTGGTGGAAGACTTATGAGATGGTCAGTCTAGGGCATCACCTCCTCTCATTTGGGCCTAGTTTACATAGTCGTTCTTGGGGAAGTTCATCCCCCTCACTCAGTTAGATGACCTGCGCATCCAGTTTGAGCATCTTCAATAGGGTGGTCTGAGGATTGCACAGTATGGGACGAGATTTGTGAACTGTCTCGCCATGCAGCTATCTTGATCCTCTATTGAGAGGGAGAAGGTGTGGAGGTTCATAACGGGGCTTTCTTATGGTATTAGATTTCGGATGGCTAGAGAAGCCGAGACTGAGACTTTATTCACTGAGGTAGTAGAGATTGCTAGGAGGATCGAGCACATTCAAGGCTAGGGGAGAGCGACGACTTCTTATAAGAGACCTTATCATTTTTGTAGTTTCAGTGGTGCCTCGTCTTAAGGCAAGGAATAGTTTGGTAGAGGCCATGCTATCAGGTCGGTTCAGTTAGTATTCCAAGGCTCTCTGGTACATCAAGTAGGCATGATACTTATGGGTTTCGGCTAATTCTTCTTATAGTACACCTCCACCTCTGTGTCCTATTAGTGCACCCAATAGAGTTTCTTGGTGCAGTTTTGATGTAGGATGGTAGGTTGATTGCCTACGCATCTCGTCAATTAAAGAACCGTGAGAAGAAATATCATGTGCATTATTTAGAGTTGGCAGCTATTATGCACGTGCTCAAGATTTGGAGGCTTATTGAAAGACTATGATATCACTATCTTGAATAATCCAGGAAAGTCAAATGTTGTATCTACCGCCAATTTTGTATTTATACCAGTTGAGGAGAGGCCATTGGCTTATAGATGTTCAAGCCTTGGCTAACAAACTTGTGAGATTGGATAATTTTGAGCCTAGTAAGGCTCTTCTTGCTTGTGTTGTGGCACAGTCGTCTTTGTTGTAGGGCATTAAGGCTCTCCAGTATGATCATCCACATTTGTTGGTGTTGACATACACGGAGCAGAGAGGTGGTGCATTGAATGTTTTTATTAGAGATGATGGTGTTATGTTTCTTCATGGTCAGATTTGTGTCCTAGATGTTGATGGTCTAAGAGAGCTGATTCTCGAGAAGGGTCATATCTTGTGATATCCTATTCATCTAGGTGTCACGAATATGCATTGTAACATGAATAAACATTACTGGTGAAGGAAGATGAAGAAGGACATTGCTGGGGGATGCTTCACGACATTTGAATTTCTAGCAGACGAAATATGATCATCAGAACCAGGTGGTTGACTCAAAGGTTGGTGATACCAAAGTGGAAGTGGGAGCACATTATTATGCACTTTTGTTAGGATTACCACGATAATTGAGGAAGTTTAATGTTGTTTGGGTCATTGTGAACAGATTGACGAAATCTGTTCATTTCATTCTTGTGATCACTTCTTACACTTCATAGAGTTTGGCTCAGATCTACGTTAGGAGGATTGTTCATTTGCATGGTGTGACCATTTCCATCATTTCGAGCCAAGGCAATCGATTTGCTTTGCACTTTTGGGGAGCTATTCAGCGAGAGTTGGGCATCCAGGTGGAGTTGAACATTGCATTTCACCCGTAGATGGATGGCCAGTCAAAGCAGACTATCTAGATCCTTGATGATATGTTGAGGTCATGTATTATTGGTTTTGGAGACAAGTGGGATCAGTTCCTACCATTGGTAGATTTTGCCTATAATAACATCTACCAGTCCAATATCCAAATGGAATCATATAAGGCTTTATACAGTAGGAGGTATCGTTATTTATTAGAATGTTTGAGCCAGGTTCAATACAGACTTGGTCCATGATCCTTTGGAGAAGGTGAAGTTGATTCAAAATCGTTGTCGAATAGAACCGTCACGACCCGAATTTCATAAGTCATGATGGCACCTATCACAATACTACGCAAGCCGACAACTCCCAAATAAACATGCATCTTTAATTTAAAACATACTGAAATAAGCTTAAATAGTAAATCTCATTATTAACTGAAAAGAAAATATCGCGACTCAATACAAAATCCCCCAAAATCTAGGTGTCAGTGAGTACATGAGCATCTAAATGACAACATAGTCTGACTACTAAAACATTTCTAGAAAGATAGAACAATAAAAATTACTAAAGATAAGGAGAGTCAAGGTCTTCAGACACCAAGACAACTACCTCGATAGTCTCCGAGTAATAAAGCTCCAAAGCTAGCAGCCACCGTACCCGAAAGTACCTAAATCTACACATGAAGAGTAGAGTGTAGTATAAGTTTAATCAACCCAATATACTCAATAACTAATGAGCCTAACCTTGGGCTGAAAGCAGTGACGAGCATTGCAAGTACAGTCCAAATACAGATTAAATCAATACATACATGTAGACATTCTTTCAATCTTTATAGCTTAAGTTCAATACAGATAAAATATGCCAAGTATAACTGATATAAGGAACGATGCATCACTATATCTATATGTTAATTATACATGCCAACTGTAATGCAACACGGTGATAAAGTCATATGTATACTCTTAGAGTATAAAGTCACTCAGTCCTCCTAGTCACTCAGTCTTCACAATCACTCAGTCCTCCCAATGCTCGGGACATGCGCTCGGCACTCGTACTTGGAACTCGTACTTGGCACTCGCACTCAGTAGGTGCCTGCGCTCACTACTACTAAGTCAGACTCTGGAGGAGCGGATCCTACCCAAGTGCTAAAATAAGATAATTATGGCATGGATCAATAAATTATGATGCAACGTGCAACTCGACTCCATAAACATCACTCACAATCAGGCCCTCGACTACACTCAGTCATCAATCTCTCCAGTCTATCGGGCTCACAAATATCATGATAGACAGCCCTAACATTGATGATATGATGTATCAATAAATGGCAATAGAACTTGAGATGTGATATGCAAATGATAGATGTGATTGAGTACATAATTTCAAATTAAGAAAGTAAATCAATAGCAACATGAACTCTGTGGGTCCCAGCAGTACCAGCATATAACCTATGCATGATTTCTAAAATGAATCACTGCTCAATTTTAGTAACACATGGAGAATACATGGATAATAACAAGATTATATGACTACACAGTTCCACAGAATCGACCAAGTCACAATTTCTGCAGTGCACGTCCATATGCCTGTCATCTAGCATGTGCGTCCCCTAAACACCAACCACATTGTAACACCCATAATTTCATTCTACAATGCATCTTATGTGAAAAAAGTATGCTAGACTGCTTAAGGACCTTCACAAAGATAATTATGGGTTAAAACAAATGTTAATAAAGTATCGTAAAGGTTAGAGTTTAAACGAATCAAAGATATTATAACCCGTACTTTCAGGTAAACTAGGAGTGCTTAATATCCTATGGAGGTCAAGTATTAACGTAATTGAATCGTGTAATTTTTGTATGTTTAGTTTTTAATTCAAACAAGTTGCAAAACAAAACACGCCAAAAGTTGTCGCAAGTTACATTTATAATTTGACCCACATTTAGGTCAAATGTCACTGATTTTTTCTCTAAATATACTTTGGTTTACGGGATGATACACCCGTAAAAGTGAATATCTACAAGCCCACTTTCCAACTTATTAAACCATCTGTCAATACAACGTCGAAATACAGAGATATTCATATTTTTGCGAGACTGCGCAAGCAGCTTTCTTGGGACCCACGAAGTCGCTGGAAGCTTACTTTGTTATATAAAGTGATAACTTTCGTCTCTAAATATCATTTTCGACCAAATAAGACCTCCAAGAAGCTCTAAACGCTCTCTAAGCATATCCTAAAGATTCATACGCATATCCAAGGCCAAACCACTTACGTTCTTCATCAAAAGTGGTGGATATCACTTATATGATATTGTTGATGTGTTGTGAGTTATTTCAAGTTTTAGGAGAGTTGTTCTTGGAGTTTTTATTTTCCTTTAAACGTAATCTCTTCTTATCCTACATTGGTTTGATCATATCTAAGCCCTAGCTAAGTTGTTTGAATCTAGAAGTTATGAGTCGATGGTCAAATGACTTATAGAAGTTGTGATACCATGTTGGGCTGTTTTGTGGTATTTTTATGATGTTGTTGTTGGTGTACGTATGTGTGTATGTATGTATGTATGTATATATATATATGTGTGTGTGTGTGTGTGTGTGTGTGTGTGTGTGTGAGTGTGTGTGTGAGTGTTTGTATTGTTGTTAATTTATAACTCGAAGAGAAGAAGAAGTGCAAATTTGTGTTTTATTGCTAGTTAAGGACAGAGCTTATCACTTGATGTATCGTAAGCTAGATATTCCTAAGTTTAATGTTGGACTATTGTTGTTGTGATATTGTATTGTTGGGAAGTTCTCGTATTGTTAAGGTGCTGGATACATAGATTAAGGGTGGCCTATTATTGTTGATGTTGTGACCTTGAGGGAGGTTAATGAAACGTGGGAGATGCTGTACGATTTGCCATAGGACAAGCTTGCCGCGTGGTAGCTAGTTGATGTGTTACTATTATTAATAGTAGTGTTATTTTCATTGGTGTGGGTTATATTGAAGAGGGGACTTTCCCACCATCTTTGTTGAAGGGTCGACTTAAAGTTATGTAAGGCTTTCCCTTTCTTCTTCCAGCATGATTCTGTAACGTCACCCTTAAACGAGGTTCAAGGGGACGAGTCCTAGCATATGTTCTATGTTGACAGGTTAAGAGCTTCTAATAGTTCAAAGTGAATATAGATAAGAAATGAATTACTCGTAGTTGTAATCCACGAATAATTCCTAGAAATAAGTAGAGACCTCGAGGAACTTTGTTGAGTCTACAGTGAGAAATATAGACTTCGTTTAATGGTCAATTATAAATGGCTCGCAAGTAGAAATTAAGTATAAAGCCTATGATCTTATGAAAATGCCGAAGTAATTTTCATTGGTTAGTGAATGTAGCTACGGAAGATCCCTAATGCTAATAAGAGAGAGAGAAGTAAATTAAGAGATGTGATAAGTTGTATAACATGAACCTCTCCGTAAATTTAAAGGTCGTGAATGAGCAAACTAACGAATGAAGAATAGATCATATGTAGAAGAATGTAAGTTCACATAAGGAATGAAACACATTGTACTACCTAACTAGAAAACTCATGCACATGCAGAAATAGTAATGATATTCCATACGTTAAACGAAGTGGAGATTTAGTTAACGAATGCGATGAGTAGCTTGAAACAATATTAAATACGAGCCCTACGATGTACCAAATGAGTTTTTAAAGGTATGATTATATGTATCTCGAAAGCCTTTTACTATTATGTCACGATGGATGTGTAAATATGAGAGTAGTTATGAGTTTCCTTAAAGCTAATTAGTAGGGATTACAAGTTACTGAATACTAAATAAGAGTTACCGAAAGTACTAGAAGAAGTTATACGTTATATACACGCATACCTAGCTTGTAAGATATTTACCATTGCATGCTGTTGTAATGTTATTTATGCATAAGTATGTTCCCTGTGGATGGTGTATAAATGCGTAGGGGATATTGAAAGTTAACCTTTGGACGGTCTATAAAATGCATAGGTAAGATAAAGGTTGGCTATGGATGGTCCCATATGCACACATAGTCTGACCTGAATATTTTGAGCTGTATGGATGGTTTGCTTTGCTACGCGTACGTGCCACCAGATAGCAGTGATGTAGTGTGCCTTACGGACGATATACCTTGCTACGTGTAAAAGTCACATTGCTACGTGGTAAGCTCATTCTTATTCTTATTATTCAGCAGACTATTTTTGTATTCTTTCATGCTTTTAAGATTTCAGAATTTATTTATATGTATTGCTTTCGCCCTTACCTACTTGGTACATCTCATTATACTGATATCCCATTGCTGGGGCGCTGCACTTCATGCCTACAGGTGTAAGTCATCAGTTTGATGATCCCTCAAAGTTGACATGATTGAAATTCAGTGGGAAATCGGTAAGACTCTCTTTTTTAGAATATAGCCGAGCCTAGAGGTCATGATACTACATTTTGTTATAGATTTATGATTAGGCTGAGGCCCTGTCCCGACGATATTTTGAAGTAAGAAAATCTTAGAGGCTTAGTAGACACAAGTTCAATATGTACAGTATGTTAGTGGCCTTGTCGGCCCTGATTTATGTTTTCTTTCTAGGTTGCCTGGTATTAATACTCATACTGGCCTCCTTGGCTTGAACATGTATTGATGTTTTGATTATGATAGATAGATGATATGATGCTTGGCTGCCAATGATATATTACGAGTTGCGGCCATGTCGGCCTATGTTTGTTCTAGGTTATGTCTCATGTGTACGCATAGTCTGACCCAAATATGTTTAGCCGTACGGACAGTCTGCTATGCTACGCGTACGTGCGACCAGATAGTAGTGTTGTAGTGTGCCATACGAATTGTCTACTTTGCTACACGTAAGAGCCACATTATGTTCTTATAATAAGTAAGAGCAACCATGCAACAAGAGATCACTGAGCAACAATTGATAAAAATAGTTCAGAATCTTACGGTAGGCCGAGTTGTTCAATTAGATTGAAGGACAAAGTGGTCTAGGTGATAGCGTTCTAGTAACTCTATCTACAGTATGTGGTAAGCTCACTCTTATTCTTATCATTCAGCAGACTATTTTTGTATTCATTCATGTTTTTCAGTTTTTAGAATTTATTTATATGTATTGCTTTCTGCCTTACCTGTTTGGTACATATCATTGTACTAATGTCCCATTGCTGGGGCATTGCACTTCATGCCTCCAGGTGCAAGTAATCAGTTTGACGAGCCCTCAAAGTAGACAGGATTGATATTCAGCCGGAAATCGGTGAGACTCCATCTCTTCTAGAGTATATACGAGTCTAGAGGTCATGATATCAGATTTTATTATAGACTTACGCGTAGGCCGGGGCCCTCTCCCGATGGTATTTTGATGTTAGATATTCTTAGAGGCTTTGTAGACACATGTTCAGAATGTACTATATGTTAGTGGCCTTGCCTGCCCTCATTTATGTTTTTTTTCTATGTTGTACGGTATTGATACTCATAGTGACCTCCTCGGCCCAAAACATGTATTTATGTTTTGCGGCTATCTAATATGACGCTTGGCCACCTACGATATATTATGAGTTTTGGCCATGTTGGCCTATGTATGTTCCCGGTTATGTACAACATTCAAGAATTGTAGAGTGGTTCGCTTAGGCTAGTATGGTACCAGGTACCAGCACCGCCTCACCGAGGTTGGGGTGTGTTAAATTTGTATCAAAGAAGGTTTGTCCTAAGGAATCTACAAAGCCATGTCTAGTAGAATCTTCTTTATGGAAGTGTTGTGCACCACATTTATAAATTAAAAACTACCAGGAATTTAGAATTCGTTGCTGATCTTTCTAATCCAGATCGTTTGGTATAGAGCCGAGTCATATGGAGTAAATATCTAACTCATATTCGATATGTTGTACAGAGATGCCTGATACAAAAATGGCTACAACTAGTCAGAAATTTAAAGCCATTGAGGGGGGAGGCATTAGTAGACCACCACCAGTTTATATAGATCCTTCAGAGGGTTGAGTTGAGTGAACTTTCCTAGTATCCCCTGCTCCACTAGATCCAGAGGAGCTTTATAGAGGACCAGTACTACCACTAGTCCCTATTGATCAGGATCATAGGTGTATTGTGCATCTTTTGACCTAGTTAGTAGCTACACAATGACATACTGGAGTTCCAGCTAGTGCAGGACTGTTTGAGGGCCTCGGAAGTTGAGGGTCCTTGAGTTTATTGCTTTGAGCCCTCCAAAGTTCACAAGGATAGATCGGTACGAGAATCCCCAAGATTTTGTTGACAATCTTTATAGGATCTTTCGCGATATGCTTGCTTCCGAGACGGAGGCAGTGGAGTAAGCAACTTTCAAACTATGAGATATACCTGTGTATTAGTATGATTCATGGGAATTATCCAGAGGGCAGAATGTACAACCAACAAAGTGGGGAGAATTCTCTAGAGCCTTCTTGGACCATAAATTATCATTGGAGGTTCGGGAAGCCAAGGTTGATCAGTGTTTAGCCCTACAGTAGGGTAACGTGAGTGTTCGCCAGTACAGTCTCAAGTTTGATTCGTGGGCGTTGAATGCCCCCATTTTTGGTTGATACGATGCAAGCTAGGGTACATCGTTTGGTGGTAGGGCTGGAACTAGCGTTAGTTGAAACTTGTACCACAACCTCGTTGAATGACAATATGGACATATCTTGGATTCAGGCTTTCGCCCAGAATCTAGAGGAGCATAAATAGCGACAACAACTACAACAAGCTCGAGAAAGGCAGCAAGGTTAGAGAGACATGCCAGTTGACAAGTATGTACGGGCAGCAAGTAGTAATAGGTCTCAAAAGAGACAAGGTTAGGCAGGGCAATTTATCTAGGCCTGAGGAGACCCAATATTCTCAAAGTCCTTAGTTGAGAATAGGTCATGAATCAAGGGCACAAGGAGTGCAAGATCAAGAGAGTGTTGGACAGATGAAACCACCTCGTGTGAGCAGTGCAGAAGGAGACATGAGGGACTATGCTTACGAGGTACGGATGCATGTTTTAGATGTGGCACCCCAGGTCATATGGCACAAAACTATATGATGTTGAGTTATAAGGTTAGTAGTCGTTGAGGGAAGCCTAGGGGCTCATTAAAATCATTTCAGCTAGGCAGAGGCAAAAGGAGAGCTTCAGCCTTAAAAGGGACCCAGAATCAGATATATGCATTGGGAGATCAGTGGGATTTCAAGCCCCCATTTTAGAGACAATAAGATATGTTACCTTTTTTAGAATAAGAGTATGTGAATTGTGCTATATATATATATATATATATATATATATATATATATATATATATAGATGATGTAGTAACTTGATTGTTAATAGAGTTAGCATGTCATACCTTAGGTAAATTATTGCAAAGTAGAATTAAAAGACTGAAAGACTAGATAAGGTAATAAATACGAGCGTGGATTAGACATCTTTGAGCTTCTGAAGTGGGAAATAAGTCATAGTAAGAACTAGGTTGCGTAAATGCAGTAAGTTTACTAAATAATGACATTGTAGGTTTAATAATGAGGATAACAACCTTTCCTAAGGAGGTGCAAAATAGAAAGCTTAATAAGTAAGTCAATAAGGATCCTGAGTTAGAGGGCCCAAAGGGAGCCAAATTTATATATATTGAACAGTATTAGAACATATTTAATAGGATTGAATCAGATATGCATGAGTATCAGTAGAAGCAATATCCATAAATTGGTAATGTCCCTATATGAAGGCTCTAATATAAGGAAAACAACAATCACAAGGAAGATGATAATATTATGGTATAAGATGGCGACCCTTTTCCATAGTTAGATATTATTTACAACCCTGCCAGCATAAAAAATGAATGTTGACACGAACTTGTATGTATATCTTGCTCTATTCAAGATAAATGGCCGTGTGAGGCCAAGTGTTGGCATTAACAGATATTGGCCCTGTGTGGCATGTATAGTGTATTTTCTGGCTTGCAAGTTGGTTTTAGTCAAGTGTTCAAATGAGACTTTGACAAAATTTTCACAAGTATCTAAGAGTTAACATTCAAGGATGAATGTTCCTGGGGGAGGATGTAACACCCCATACTTTTATTCTAAAATTAATCTTAAGTGAATCAAAGTAAGAATTAAGGCCCTTTAAAAAGATAATGATGGGTTAAAACAAGTGTTAATGAAGTATCGTGAGGGTTGGAGGTTAAACGAATCAAAGATGTTATAAGCCGTAGTTTCAGCATAAACTAGGGCTGCTTAATAACCTAAGGAGGTAATATTTTAAGGTAATTGAATCATATACTATTTATATGTTTAGTTTTTAAGTCAAATAAGTTGTAAAACAAAACACAGCAAAAGTTGTCACAAGTTAATTTATAATTTGACCTAAATTTAGGTCTAATGTCACTGAGCTTTTCTCTAAATGTACTTTGAGTTACGGGATGATATACCCATCAAATTTATGATATACGAGTCTACTTTCCTACTCATTAAACTTTTTATTGATATAACATCAGAATAAACAGATATTCACATTTTTGCAAGACAGCGTAAGCAGCTTCCTTGGGACCTACAAAGTCGGTTTAAGATTACCTTATTATATAAAGTGATAAATTTTGTTTCTAAATACCATTATCGACAAAATCAGATCTCCAAGTAGATCTAAACTCTCTCTACGTATATCCTAAAGATTTATACACAAATCCAAGGCCAAACCACCTAAGTTCTTCATAAAAGTGTTGTAGAAGTGGTAGAGATCACTTATATGATGTTGTTGATGTGTTTATGAGTTATTTCAAGTTTAAGGAGAATTGTCCTTGGAGTTTTTCTTGTTGTTTAAAGGTAAGCTCTTCTTCTCCTACATGGGTTTGATCATATCTAAGCCCTAGCTAAGTTGTTTAAAGCTAGAAGTTATGAGTTGATGGTCAAATGACTTATAGAAGTTATGATACCATGTTGGATTGTTTTAAGGTGTTTTATGATGTTGTTATGGCTGGAGTTTTGGGATATACATATATATATATATGTGTGTGTGTGTGTGTGCGCGCGCGCGCGCGAGTGTGCATGTGTATTTGTGTGTGTTTGTGTTGTTAATTTGTAACTTGAAGAGAAGAAGAAGTGTAGATTAGTGTTTTGTTGCTAGTTAAGGACTGAGTTTGTCGCTCGATGGATCGTAAGCTAGCTATTCCTAGGCTAAAAGTTGACCCTATTATTGTTGTTATATTGTATTGTTGGGAAGTTCTCGTACTGTTAAGGTGTTGGATATATGGATTAAGGGTGGCCTGTTATTGTTGATGTTGTGATAATGAGGGAGGTGAAAGAAATGGGGAAGATGCCGTCCGATTTGCTGTAGAATAAGCTTGTCCCGTGGTAGCTAGTTGATGTGTTACTATTGTTGATAGTTGTGTTATTTTCATTGGTAAGATTATATTGAAGACGATACATTCCCACCATCTTCTTTGAAGAATCGACTTAAAGGTATGTAAGGTTTTTCCTTTCTTCTTCCAGCATGATCATTTAGTGACGTCACCCTTATAAGAGGTTCAAAGGTACGAGTCCTAGCGTATGTTCTATGTTGACGGGTTAAGAGCCTCTTAAAGTTCAAAAGTGAATGTAGATAAGAAATGGGTTACTCATAGTTGTAGTCCATGGATGATTCCTAGAAATGAGTAGAGACCTTAGGGAACTTCTCTTAATGGCAAATTATAAATGGCTCACAAGTAGAAATTATGTATAGAGCCTGTGATCTTATGAATGACCGAAGTAGTTTTCATTGGTTAGTTAATGAAACTATAGAAGATGCCTAACTCTAATAAGAGGGAGATGTAAATTAAGAGATATGATAAGTTTTGTAACAAGAACCTCCCCATAAATATAAAGGATGTGAATGAGCAAACTAACAAATGAAGAATAGATCGTATGTAAAAGAACGTAAGGTCACATAAGTTATAAAATGCATTGAACTACCAAACTACAATAATCATGCGCATGCGGAAATAGTAATAATATTCCACGCATTAAAGGAAGTAGATATTGAGTTAACGAATGCGATGAGTCGCTTAAAAAAATATGAACTACGAGCCCTACGATGTACCAAATGAATTTTTAAAGGTAAGATTATACGTATCTCGATAACCTTTTACTAATTTGTCACGATGGATGTGTAAATTTACGAATAGTTTTGAGTTTCCTTAAAGCTAATGAGTATGGATTACGATTTACTGAATACTAAATGAGAGTTACCGAAAGTACTAGAAAAGGTTATAGTTTATAGATGCGAGTACCTAGCTTGTAAAACATTGATTGTTGCATGGTGTTGTAATGTTATTCATGCAAAAGTATGTTCCTTATGGATGGTAGTAACGACCCGATCGGTCATTTTAAGAATTTATGCCCTGATTCCCTATTAACTACATACCACGTGTTTGTTTTTGCTATTGTGAGTTGTCGGGAGGATTTATTTGGAGTTTCGGAGAGTTTTGGGACACTTAGTTCCTAAATGAGATTTTAAGTTATAGAATTTGGGCAGTATTTGGAGCAGTGTGAAGACGACCTAGGAATGGAATTCGGACGGTTCCGTTAGTTTCGTTGGTGATTTTGGGCTTAGGGCCGTGTTCGGATTGTGTTTTGGAGGTCTGTAGCTTATTTAGGCTTGAAATGCCGAAAGTTGAATTTTTGAAGTTTCCAGTTCGATAGTGAGATTTTGATCTAAGGGTCAGAATGGAATTTCGGAAGTTGTAGTAGCTCCATAGTATTAATGTGACGTGTGAGCAAAGTTTCAAGTCATTCAGACGAGGGTTGATAGACTTTTTGATCGAAAGCGTAATTTGGATGTTTTTGGAGTTCTTAGGCTTGAATCTGATACTAATTGGTTGATTCGATATTTTTTGTGGTGTTTCAAAGATTTGTATAAGTTTGAACAATGGTATTGGACTTGTTCGTATTTTTGGTTGAGGTCCCGGGGCCTTAGGATGATTTCGAAGGGTTGTCGGAAGGATTGGGAGTGGCTTGAAGCAGCAGAAACTCCTGATCTTCTGTCATAACCGCACATGTGGTTGGGTCCCGCAGGTGGGGAGCCGCAGAAGCGGTGATAGCATCGCAGAAGTGGAAAGGGGGAGAGCCAGCAGGGACCGCAGAAGCGGGTGCTTCACTACAGAAGCGTCACCGCATCTACGTAAGGGTAATTGCAGGTGCGGAAGCTAGGTTTTAGTGAATTGTCGCAGATGCAACTTTAGTTCCGCAAAAGGGGGACCACAGGTGTGGTCCCTTGGCCGCAAAAGCGGATTTGCTGGGCAGAACATATAAATAGATGCCTTTGCGAAATTGAGTTATTTTTTCACCTATTTTCAAACGAGAAGAAGCTTTGGGGAGTATTTTCAAGGGAGATTTTAAGAGGGATTCGTTGAGGTGAAGCCTTTGGTCCTTAAGCTCGTTATTATGGTGATTTTTATCATTCTAAGCATGAAAATTGAAGGAAAATCAGTGGTAAATTGGGGGTTAGGGCTTATTAATTAGAGAGCTTTGAGTGGTGATTTGAGGGACCATTTGAGGTTCGATTTTTGTACTTTCTGTATAATTCAACTCGTGTGTCACGCCTCAACCCGAGGGACATGACCGGCGCCCGACCGGCTAGCCCCAATCAAGAGGACCTGGGTGCCTTTCCTATACCACGTGTTACCCCGTATTTTCATTGCTTATTAATCAAGGAAGCCATTTATAATTAAAACACCTTTTTACAAAACATACATAACATACATGGTTACTTAATGAGGTTTACAACTTACATCGCCCATAATACAAAATACATATTTACATAAGTTCGTAACCCACATTTACTGTCCACAGAGCCTCTAAGGATACAAAGGATAATAAAATACTTGCCGGTAACAAGGCTCCGGCTATACCTTACACAAATACCCAAAACATGACTTCGGAATAAAAGCGGCATGAGCCACGCAGGGCCCCGAGAGGAAAGGGGCTCACCAATACTACTGACGGATAGGGAAGGGGAGCTACGGTTGGTGGGCTGGAGTACCTGCTCTGGATCCACCTACAATCATTACACGAATGTAGCGCCCCCAGCAAAAGGGACGTCAGTACATTTGAATTGTACTAGTATGTATGAACAAACTTTTCCCTAAGCAAACTCAAACCATACACAAGTAACAATTAGTGACGGAACCAACAATCAAATACATGAAAGGAAACAATCAAGCCAAACAAGTTTACAATCTCTCCATTTCCCCTTCAACATTTTCGCATCAATGATTTCACAACTTTCTCATATTTTCATTTCAATAGTGATTTCGATCACTTTCCATCCTTATTACCTCGGCCACCCTTATCACTACAACCCACACCTTATTACTTCGTGTTGCGGCGCGCAACCCAATCCCACCGAACAATCAGAGTTCACAAACAACACAACAACAACAATCACAAAGAACAATAACAACAATTCTGAAGGAATAACAACAACTATTCACAAAGAATTTCCATAACCATCAATACCATTTCCATCACATTCAATAACTCATATGCATTTTATGTCACAATGATAATTGCCCACGACAAGCCATATATGTTATTACACAGTTGTTCCAATTGCATCATTTATGATTTCCTTCCATCATTTGTTTCTCAGCTCTTACCACATAACACTTTCACAATCACACATTTGGTTTACTGCCAATTACTTACACCATTATATCAGGAGACTTAACCACGAACACTCAAATCATATCAATCACAAGAATTTCACACATAATCCATGGAGATATCACATACCAAACAAACGTACACCAAACAAGGTGATTTTGCAAAGGTCAAAGTTAGCCATACATACCTGGAACCGGATTCCCTTTTAATTCTACTTTCAACTACCCCAAAAAGCCTAGCAACGTCAATCTAGTGCACAAATTAACACATATTTCTTAGAATCAAAGTTCACAATCACTATCGAACACATTGAGATTATCAACCCTCCTTCATACAATTCATTACTCCTACCCAATCCCTCTTACCAGATTTTAGGTTTTAAAAGACATGCATGAATGTTTCAACCTCTATTATCAAGAATCAATGCATGAGACTTTCCCCCCACTTAATCAAACCTAAAATTAATGAAAATGGGTTAAGGATTTTACCTGCAAGAATGAGATGTGGCTGCAGCGAGGGGAAGCAACCCCGCCTGAGCTAAGGTAGTGTACATGCTCATGAACTGAGCCAGGGTCTCCTGGAGCGCTGGAGTAGTAGTAGCTGTAGTAGGTGTACCAGGTGCCTGTTCTCCAAGTGGATATGCTGGTGGTACCTCGGCGGCAGCGCGCGCGGGTGCTGTGGCTGCACCTCGTGCGCGTCCTCGACCTCTACCCCGGCCCCGGCCTCTGACGGCGGCAGCAGGGGTGCGGGTGCCTGGTCCTCTCGTGTAGCACGTGTCCTCACCATCTATGAGAGAATAGAAGACAGAAGTTTAGAATTGATGTCAAAATATTGCACGACAAGTAATTCAAAAGAAATGAAGATTTTTCCTAAACAGTTACATAGCCTCTCGTAGATAAATACGGACGTCTCCGTACCGATCAGCGAGACTCTAATAAACCGGCCTGTGTCCCGTGACTCATATGAACCTAGTGCTCTGATACCAACTTGTCACGACCCTAATTCACAGATCGTGAACATGTCGTGATGGCACCTAGTCCCCACGACCAGGTAAGCCAAGTATTGCAGAAAAACATAATATTTGCGGAAGAATCAATTAAAAACTGAACATATGAAAATAACAACTGAGTATAAGGCCGCTCGGCCTGTGCAACTCTAAAGATAAGCGGAAGTCTACAACCAAATCCCAAAATTCGGAATCTCACGGGAAACACAAGCTAAAAGAAATCCAATAAGTACTCTAATCTCCAGAATAACTACATCAATAGTATGATAGGACAACAACTCTACAACTAGAATAAGGAAGAAGACTCTTCGGTATGCAGACGCTGCAGATATACCTCGAAGTCTCCGTATGTCTCATTGCCTCAAGGATAGTGCGCCTGAGTAGAGGTACCTGGATGATCTGCACATGAAAAACATGCGCAGGAAGGGAATGAGTACACCACAGCGGTTCTCAGTAAGTGCCAAGCCTAACCTCGGTTGGGTAGTGACGAGGAAAGGTCAGGGCCCTACTGAGGTAAGCATAATATATAAATAAATAACGGAAACAGTCTGAATAAAGTCTACAGCAAAAATCTAAACCGGATAAATACAACAAAGAGCAATAAATAGTAACGGTAACAATGCGAGGAAAATACTACTCTCAACCAGGATAGCAGCCGGGGATCTCTTGGTATCCCGAGGATCTCTCGGTATCCTCATCATATGCGCCAGGGATCTCTTGGTATCCCGAGGATCTCTTGGTATCCTCAATAAGTGAGCCGGGGATCTCTTGGTATCCCAAAATATATATAGAAACACGTGCCAGGGATCTCTTGGTATCCAGCACCTTCATTTTAGAATAAGTCAAGTACAGGGGGGATATCCCGGGAAGCCGTCCCGTAGTCCCAATTTAAAACACACCACAACAGCAGCTCATAATCTCAGAATAAATACTAAACCATCACAAGTAATACTGATTTCTAATCTAACATGCTTCACAGAGTGCAAATAGTACAGTTAAACAATTAAGCAAGTAAGTCAGCTAAGCATGCTTCCCTAAGCTAGCACAGGTTAAAAACTACAGTTTAAATGAACAAGTAAACAGAGAATCTCAATATAAATACTCCAAGTAAAAATGGGTTTACAACAATTAGCTCAAGTACGCGCTCGTCACCTCACGTACGAGGCATTCAAACAATAAAGGATCATGTCCTAAGGGGAAAGGTCCCCCACACAAGGTTAGACAAGCCACTTACCTCGAACCGGCTCAATATCACTAGAAGCCGCGCCTTTGCCACAAGTATCCGACTCCAAATGGCCCAAATCTATTCAATTCAATTACACATCGTAAATAATATTGCAAACAACTGATTCCACTATTAAATTTAAAGCTAGGGCGCGAAAATAGGTAAAATGACCAAAATGCCCCTCCAGCCATCATCTCGAAATCGAATAAGTTTTACGTTTTCAGAACCCTCGTACTCTCACGAGTCTAACCATATAAAAATCTCCCAAATCGGAGGTCAAATGCCCCCTCAAAACCCCATAGTTAGGTCTAAGAAGTTTACCCACTTTCCATTCAAAAACAAGAAATTAAAGGGTGAATTCGCGATTAGATTAATGGGTTTTAGTCATAGGAGAGTAGAGAATCATTACCCAGTGATTGCCTTTGAAAAACCCTTGAAATTGCTCTCAAATCCGAGCTCCAAACCTTGAGTTTTGGTAAAAATGGCTAAACCTCGTTTTTGAAATGTTAAGTACTTGAGAGGAAAGCCTTGACCTTCCCTTGTTCTACCCTTCGAACTCGGAGTTTGAAGAAGTTTCTATATTGGAAAAGTTTAAAAATTTCAAACAATTTTGATCGGTATTCAACTAAGGGCCCAGTTATTTAATGCATCGCGAACGCGTAGATAGGCTCGCGTTCGCGGAGAAGGAAGAAATGGAATGTCAAAAATGCCCTTCGCGATCGCGATGGGCAGGACGCGAACGCGAAGGCCTGGATCTTTAAGCTACGCGAACGCGTGTCCAATAACGCGATCGCGATGAAGGAAAAGTGCTGAGGCCCAGAATTGGCTTACGCGAACGCGATGAACTGCATGGCTTAGGTACGCGAACGCGGCGAAGCTTACGCGAACGCGATGAGGGAACAACTGGTGCTTCGCGAACGCGGACAAAGGTGTGCGAACGCGTTGAAGGAACTGGCCTCCCTCCAGGATTACACTACGCGAACGCGTGAGGGAGGCCGCGATCGCGTAGAAGAAAACTCTGCAACAGCTGTGTTAAATTTTCTGCAATCTTAAACAACATAAAAATGCTCCGTTAAGCATCCGAAACACACCCGAGGCCCCCGGGACCTCAACCAAACCCATGGACATATCACATAACATCATTCAAACTTGCACAAATCCTTAAACCACCTAAAACAATGCCGGAAACACGAATTAAGCCAAGATTCAAGCCTAAGAACTTCAAAATCCAACCAAACACACTTTCGATCAAAAACCTACCCAAACCTCGCCCGAATGACCTGAAATTTTGCACACACATCCCAAATGACATGACGGAGCTACAGCAACTTCCGGAATTCCAATCCGACCCTCGGATCAAAAACTCACTATCAGACCGGAAACTTCAAAAATTCAAACTTCGGCATTTCAAGCCTAAATGAGCTACGGACCTCCAAATTACGTTTCGAACACGCTCTCAACCACGAAATCACCTAACGGAGCTAACGGAACCATCGGATTTCCATTTCGAGGTCGTCATCACACTGTTCCGAATACGGACCATTTTTCAACTCTTAAGCTCTCATTTAGGGACTAAGTGTCCCAAAACACTCCGAATCCTAACACCGAACGTCCCGGCAAACCAAAATAGCAGAAATGAACTTAGGGGAAGCAGTTAATGGGGGATCGGGGCGTAAATTCCAAAAACGACCGGCCGGATCGTTACAAAGGAAATGTCCCTAAAACAACTGTCAATGCAAATGCAGTGAAAAGGTTCTATGTTGGATCCTCCATATAGTTCTAATATTCTCCAGTTGGGATGACGAAGGCTTTCTTTCTCGCTACCCAAACACTATCAACCCTTTGCAAACCCTTTGAGCCGGCTCCCATTCTTTGATTACCCTCTTTGGAACCTGGAAGTGTTATTGAAAAATGAAATGAAAAAAAAGAGAAAAAAAGGGAAGAAAAGGCAAAGAAAATGAAAAAAAAAAAAGAGAAAAGATGAAAAAAAAAGAAAAAAAAAAGAAGAGAGGAAAAAAGGAAATGAAATGAAAAAAGAAAACAAAACAAAGCAGAAAAACAAAAGAAAAATCAAAAAACAAAGTTTTCCTGAACTACGTTCGACTTGATTCCGAAAGGATACATAGGCAGCCTCTCTCTGGGGTTCTGTCACACCAAAGAAAAACCCAAAAGTCCCTCAAAAATGAAACTGGGGCAGAAGTTATAATGGTTCGGCAATGATCCCGCCCAAAAGGTTCCAAAGTTGTAATTCAATCCAAATTCTTTTTACCCCAAACCTTTGTTCAAGTCCTTCTGATCAATCGGCAAAGAGGTTCAAAATGGGAGGATGGAGTTATTTGGATTTGATACAACAAAATGAGAGGAATAAAATGAGAGAGTCTTATTGGTGAAAACCCACACGGGCACCGTAAGACGATGGTAAGCAAAGAAAATCAAAATGAGAGAGTCTTGTTAGTAAAAACCCACACGGGCACTATAAGGCGATGGTGAGAAAAGAAATGAGAGAGGTAAGCTAGTGAAAACCTGCAAAGGGCCCCACTGATCGAAAAGAAGATCCTCACATCCACCAATGCCGACAAAGTCCTGGAAAGGTTTCTCAAATTTTAAAGTAGAAGTTGTGATGAATTTCTGAGAGTCGGATGGTTTACACAGATCAGGCATCCAGTCCAAAAGGCATGTCATGTTTATTGAAGTCAGCATGTACTCCAGATAAGTCCTTCTTTCCTTTCCCCGAAAGGGACACTTCTTGTTTTAAACTCATTCTCCATTCCATTGTTTGTTTTCTTTGAATCCCTTTCGGTCTAACACTGTTCCGAAACTAAGACAAAGAAAGGATGCAAAGACTAATTTACAGGGCTTTCATTTGACACGAGCCAATGTGCAGAAAGGCACCCAGCCTCGTCAGGGGCATCAAGTCGACCTCGACTAGCCATAGCGGCCGATGCTTCAAAATCAAAACTCTTGGAAAGAGAAAATCAAATAGAGCGCCTATAAAGGCAAATGAAGTTGAAAAGGTTGAGTCCCACATGGCAAACCGTCTCGGCAAAGAGTTGAAAAAAGCCAAGATATCCCAAAGTACTCTGAATTTGAAGTTTGGAAGAAAGAAGCTAGAAAAGAAAGGCCTACAAAGGCGAAATAAAGTTGGAAAAGGTTAAGTCCCACGTGACTAGCTGCTGCAGCAAAGTTTGAGGAGCCAAAAGTTCCCCAATGTTCCGCAAAAAAAATCAAAGGAAAGGCCTACGAAGGCGAAATAAAATTGAAGGTTGAGTTCCACCGACCAATCATCATGACAGAGTCTGGAAAAGACGGAGATTTCTCCAGAAACAGAAAGGCAATCGGTGTTCAGGAAGCAACAAGTTGCAGTTGAAAGGGCCGAAATCCAGTGATCAAACAATCAAGGCCATAAAACCAACCACCGTTTCAAACTAACAATTGTTCTTTGTTTGCAAATTTTGAAACAGGTGTAATCCAAAGCAACCGTGCAAGAAGCAGGTGCAACCAAAAAGGGAAAGGCGCAGGTGCTAGGAATAGCTTCGCATCAATAATAAACCCAAAAGGGAAGTTTCCTCCAAATTCTTTCCTGCATTTTTACTAAAAAAAAGAGAAGAAAACTCCCGAAAAATCATGGTAGCATAGGGCCTCCAATCTCTAGTTGCATCCTTTCTAACCTAGGACCACATTCCCTAGTTGTCCCCGACATAACCTGTGGATCTCCCCGGCATAACCCGAGGATCTTTTTCCTTTTCTGCCCAGCATAACCCGAGGATCTTTTTCCTTTCCTCCATGGCATAACCCAAGGAGCCTTTTTCTTTTATCCCGGCATAACCCATGGACCTCCCTGGCATAACCCAAGGACCATTTTTCTTTTATCCCGGCATAACCCGTGGATCTCTCTGGCATAAACCAAGGACTTCTTTTTTTCTTTTATCCCGGCATAACCCGTGGACCTCCCTGGCATAACCCAAGGATCTTTTTTCTTTTATCCCGGCATAACCCGTGGACCTCCCTGGCATAACCCAAGGACCTTTTTTCTTTTATCCCGGCATAACCCGTGGACCTCCCTGGCATAACCCAAGGAGCTTTTTTCTTTTAATCCCGACATAACCGTGGACCTCCCTGGCATAACCCAAGGACCTTTTTTTTTATCCCGGCATAACCCGTGGACCTCCCTGGCACAACCCAAGTACTTTTTTTCTTTCTTTTATCCCGGCATAACCCGTGGACCTCCCTGGCATAACCCTAGGACTCTTTTTTCTTTTATCCCGGCATAACCCGTGGACCTCCCTGGAATAACCCAAGGGCTTTTTTTATAACCCGTGGACCTCCCTGCCATAACCCAAGGACCTTTTTCTTTTATCCCGGCATAACCCGTGGACCTCCCTGGCATAACACAAGGACTTTTTTTTCTTTTATCCCGGCATAACCCGTGGACCTCCCTGGCATAACCCGTGGACCTTTTTTTTTTATCCCGGCATAACCCGTGGACCTCCCTGGCATAACCCAAGGACTTTTTTTTCTTTAATCCCGGCATAACCCGTGGACCTCCCTGGAATAACCCAAGGACCTTTTTTCTTTTATCCCGGCATAACCCGTGGACCTCCCTGGCATAACCCAAGGGACCTNTGGGGCAGAAAAATTTCGTTCGTTTGTTTGTTTTGGTGTCTGAGCAGGTTTCACCTCGAGGCACGGGGTTCGAGTCGACCAAAAGAATGAGTCTCAATCCACAATAAAGAATAGAAGAAAAAGAACAAAAAAAAGTGGACTCAAAGTGCTGAAGTGGAGAAGGACGCGGATTGCTCAAGATATGATAGAAGTCACAAGCTTCGCATGTCCAGCCTTGATCCAAAGCTGAAGAAAAAACCAGCACCTACAGCTAACGAGCACCAACATTCAGATCGGAGTCTGCAGCAAGACCTAGCCAAGACTCAACATCAAGCTTCAAGAGATTTATAGATAGGAATCTTGTAACTCGTAGCTAATAGGCTTAGTTAGTCTTTTTAATTTTAATTTTGATGTAATAAACGGGGCTGCGGATCGGAACCTCGACGGCACCTCGCTCGGCTCTCAACCTCGGTACTCCATCACCTCATTCACTTCTGAGCTACACGTGGCCTGATTCCTTTATAGCCAAGGATATGTAGGCAGCTCAGATACCAGGGCTCGGTCACATTCTCATTTCTTCTTTCTTTTGGTCTCCTTAAATAAGGGTCGGGTCAAAAAACTGTCTAGTCATTCTTTGTCTGAAAACTCTTCGCGTTTCCAGTCAAAGAGGGGCAGCTGTTGACATGTGATTTTTGACCCTCCCCGAAATTTTACCCATTTTAGCATGTAAATATTTAGTTTAGGCATAATATCGCCATTTCAACTAATTTTTACTATTTTATTTTATTTTATTACGAGAAAATAAAAAATTATAAAAAATAGGTTTATTAATATTTTATAGTCAGTTTTAATCTTAAAAAAATATAAAAATAGTAGCCTATCTTTATTTTTATAATCTTGAAAATACGAAAAAAATAGTTTTATTGCTATAGGAAATTTCCGCATAACAATTTCTCTCTATCCATTTTTATAATAACTTTCATAGTCCACGTGATTACTTACAATTCCAATTCACAGTGCACGTGAAAATATCACATGGCATTCATATAATGGAAGTCCATTTGTTCTTGACAATACACACACCTTTCCACTCATCTTTGTTTAAAATAAAATAATAATAATAAAATTTTGTAATCCCAATTCTTTTTGGCACAATTTCATTCTCTGAACATCTTGATAAAATACAAAAAGATACTCACATCTTTATGGACTCCACCACGCACCCGTCCCTTGGAAGAAAGTAACAGAATTATTCCCTGACAGCACACACCCACCCTTTTCACCAGATTTCCTCTCCTTCGTCTCTCTCTTATATAGAAGAAGACACTCAATAATACAGGGACACAGGAAAAAAAGGGGGAGGGGAACGAAAACAAACAAAAACGACGCCCACCCCTGTATTTTGATCTTCTTCCCAAAATCCTTTATTAAACCACCTTCAAACACCCACCAGAGAGCCCCTCCCGACGCTTCTTCTTCTTCTTCTTCTTCATGAAACACCATAACCAACCAGACCCATCAACCATCGGTCGTCATCTCCAGCCAGCCATAACGCTAACCACTCACGCACACACAGCCCAGAAATAGAGTAGCAGCTACACCAAAACGAGAGAACTCCCCATCGCTGCTCCTTCTCCGTCGCTGCTTCTCCTTCTCCGGTCAAAATCCGGCGACAATCTCCAAAAAGAGCAACAGCCATTTCCTTGAAGCCAAAGCTTCTTCTTCTCCATTGACACAGCTAAAAAACGAACAGCAACCACAGAAGAACGACCCTCTTCATCGAGCAGCTTCAGCCGTCTCTCACGTCAAAAACGACCACCCTTGTTATGCCCTTCTTCCGTTTCCTCTAGCCATTTCCAGCAGAAAACAACCACGACACACGTACACGCTGAAAACAGTGAGGAGTTCAAAAGCTCGTTTAACACTTTTCCGGCGAGTCTCGAATTTTTCTGGTCGAGTTTTCGATGACTATTCTGTTGGTTCCTTGTCAAGTTTGAATCCATCATGGAGTTCGTTTGCGAGATCTGTGCAGCGCCATATATTGAAGTGTTGAGTTCGTCGAGGCCCGGTGCGTCGAGGTCGATTTAAAAATCCGTTCGAGGTCCCGTCGCCGGTCTGAGTTTTCAGTCGTTATCTCATTAGAGCGTCATTTCTTTGTATGCAACAGAAGGTTAGAGTTCTATCAACAAAGGATTCTTCTTTTAATTTACTGTTTCCCCTTAATTACATAATGCTCTGTTTTGGGTTATGAACGTCTAAATGTTCCTGCTTTACATAATCCGTTGTTTTGTTTTTGCTGGTTTGATTGAAATCATTCTGCTAGAAATTGAAACGTAAAATCCTCATTCACGTTGTTAGTTTGGTTACGTTAATAAATCCATGTTAGGCTAAGAAATTAAATAGGTCAATAAAGCTTTTAAGGAAATTCATTTTATTAATAATGTTCATGTGAGAATTGTGCTCCTTGGTTGATGTTCTGTTACTTTGTTTCAATTATTTTAATTTCTTGTTTCATGAAAGGAGAAGTACATTGAGAGGTGTTATTGAATATAAAACAAATACATTGAGAGAGTATTGTTTTGCTTAACAGTTCGTTGATTGTAATTTTGATTCCTTCATTATCTTGCGGAATAGTTTGTAATGACAAAAAATGCTATCTCACTTGAAGTTAGTCGATATTATCCCCACTTGTTAGCTAATCCATGTGACTCCAAGCCAATAATGGTACATCCAGCTTTAATTTCCTAAGATACAGAAGCATGGAATTGTGTTTAATATCAACTTAGGAATTAATAATTTATAGTTTGCTCTAGTTGAGTACAATCCTTTAAAATAATTTGAGGCGTGCTATGTTGAATAAAATCCCAAAACCCATGACCCTCACTTGATTAATTTTAGTCCTTAGAAATCAGGGCGTGCCATTTAGCAAATTTTCATGGCCCTCGCAAAGTTAAAAACGCATAGTTGCTTTAGGCGCATTATTTTAATAATATTACTTTCCTAAACTCGGGTGTGCATTTCATGTGACCCAAATCAAAATCCTAAAACGTTGAATAAAATGTGTTTCGGACTGCGGGTGCATTTCATGTGACGCGATCCAAAGACATATTTTGAACGACTTTCAATCCTCCTTAAAATTAATTAAAAGCGGCTAATAAGTTAAAATTGTACCATAGGCTAAAACATGTGTTAAAATCAGAAAATAGGCCAATTATAATAGTTTAAGCGACCGTGCTAGAACCACGGAATCCGGGGGTGCCTAACACCTTCCCTCGGGTTAAAAGAATTCTTTATTCAGAATTTCTGGTTCGCAGACTCCATCCGAGAAGTCAAAATTTTCCTCGATTTGGGATTCGAGATAAACCGGTGACTTGGGACACCAAAAATCAAACATATCCCAAGTGGCGACTCTGAAAATCAAATAAATAATCTCATTTCGAATAACGTCACTTTAAATGGAAAAACTCCCTTATACATTATCCTTCGGGGTAGGTGTGTAAAAAGGAGGTGTGACAGGTACAGGTTTGATATAACATTTATGACTTGCCCGCAAAATTTGGTGCCAATCCGAGTAGTTTAAGTGCGTTTCGGCTCGTTAGAGGAAAATTAAGATCTTAAAGTTCATAAATTTGATTCATTTGGTTTTAGGGGGTGATTCTTAGAATTAGCGTTGTTTCGGGCGTTCCAAAGGTTCGAGTAGGTCCGTCTCATAATTTCACACTTGTCGGTATGTTTGGGCGGGGCCCGAGAGCCCCGAGCGTCAAATGGACGAGGCTCAAGTAAGGTTGGAAATGTTGAGAAGTGCTGAAGCATCTGCTTCTGTCATAACCACACCTGCGTCTGGTTGACCGTAGGTGCGAGACCGCAGAAGTGGTCATAGTCTCGTAGATGCGGCCTAGAGCTTGTCAGGTCAAAACAGCGGAAGCGGCCCTCTAGCCGTAGAAGTGGTTGCGCAGAGGCGGCTTCACGACTGCAAAAGCAGTCCCGGCTCTTTTAGCCAAATCTGCAGATGCGGTCTCTACTTGCAGAAGCGGGACTGCAGATGTGGTCCCCTAACAGCAGATGCGGCCCCTGACGATAGAAGCAAAAATTGCTGAAGCAGTGAGCTTCATTTAATACGGGTTCTAGGTAATTTTTGACACTTTTCACTCCTCCTTTGGCGATTTTGGGAGCTTTTGAGAGAAGATTTCTACCTAGCATTTTGAGGTAAGCTTATCCTACCTATTCCTAGTTTAATACTTGTATTTTTGGTAGATTAAACACTAGAATTAAGGTAACATCATGGGGTTAGAGCAAAACCTAGGGTTTTGATAAACGCTAGATTTAACCACAAAATTTGCTATGAATTGAACAATAAATCATATATTTTTAATCCTTAGGTTATAGAGAACAACTTCCTTCAAACAATTTCGGAATCCGGGCACGTGGGCCCCGGGTCGAACTTTAGGAAACCTGTGGTAAGGGTTGGGAAATTGCTTGAATAGCTTGAACACAATCCTGTGAACATATATTGATTTAGTTCCTACCTCATTTAAATAGTTTTGGATCGTTCGGCTCTGAATTGAAGGTTTGGGCTCGTTCTTGGTATTGGAAATGCACTTTGGAGCGAGCTGAGTCTCCTATCTAACCTTGTAAGAGAGAATTGTCCCCCTAGGTGTAACAATAGGATAATTTGCCACTAAATGCGGGGGCTACGCATGCACTTGGTGAGAGAGCCCGTGCGTAGCTACTATTATGCTTAAAGTTCGGATAGTTTAGGACCCTAAAGCATGTTTTATATGATGTTCTTGTGACTCTATGATCAATCTGAGATTTGCCTAAATCACGTTGAATACAGTAAACGAACCTAATAATTGGAACACTACTTTCTTGCCCCTTTTAAAGAGAAGTTAGTAATCTGTGAGTACTAGCTCCCGTGATGATTATTGTGTCTACCTGTTGTTGTGTATAAATACACTTGACCGCGTCGCATGCATGATTTGCGAGTGGGGTAATAGATGCATTTATGGTTCTCGACGTTCGATCCTCCGGTACTGCAAACTTTATTTTTATGTTAGATCGGGCCGTACGACCTCGGCACTACTTGCGTATGCTTACTGATTGGTATTTGTTGTGGATGGAACTTTGTTATATGTTATTGATACCCAATATTTCCCTATATCTATTTTATGTGCGAAGTACCTTCAAAATAGCATATTTATGCATATATAAGCATCTCCAGTGTTTCCTTATTGTTCCTTAATTTTAAAAGATTTTTAAACCAATTTATTTCTCTATTTTATTCATAAAAAAACCAATATAATTCCAAGAATTATCATTTTGGTGATTCATTTATTGGATTCTCATATTTATACTAAAATATAGCTAAAATATTTTTTTACATATTTTTACAAATTTATTTAATATTTTTAAGGATAAAATTGCATAATTGCAATATTAGCCATTTTCAGGTTTAAATTTGTCTCATATTTATAAAATGGGATTCTATATTATTAAATTGTTGATTATATATTATAAATTATTTTAGTGCTTTCAATTTATTTTTAAAAATTTATTTAGTAATTTCTATAAATTTGTCACGACCCCTATTCCTAACCCGGTCGTGATGGCGCCCTTCGTGAATACAAGGCCAGCCAACAGAACATTAAGTGCGGAAATAAAACGTAACATAACGGGGAAAAACCATCCCAAACTCGGCCCGACGATCGGGGTGTCACAAGTCACGAGCTACTACAGAGTTGATGAAAATACTACAAGTGTGGAAACATAGTCTGAAGATGAATAAAATATGCAGAAGATAAGGAAGAAACGGGGTTGTGGACGTCGACGGCTACCTCGTCTCTCCTAGTCCGCCTGGTCTGGAAGGAAATCAGCGCTCAGGTACGAACTCAGCTGTGCCTGTCTATGCACACAAGGTGCAGGAAGTAATGTGAGTACTCCGACCCAGTGAGTAATAAAAATAAATAACGACTGAGAACATAAAATCCCACAAGGGCACAAATAATGCTATCTCAAGCAGCAACATCAGATAAACAGTAAAAACCAGTGAAATATAGTAAGGAAATATTTTGAAAACAGTTAAAAATCAATCATACTCAACCAGTAAGTCAGCCATTGTTACCTGACCGGTCAGCCATTGTTACCTGACCCAACGCGTATTACAGTGTCATTGTTACCACTTGTCAGTCATTGTTACCTGACCAAACGCGTATAACAGTGTCATTGTTACCACTGTTCAATATTTAATCACTCTAGATGGGTACCCGCGCTCACTGTGGGTGTGCAGACTCCGGAGGGGCTCCTACAGCCCAAGCGCTATCAACAAGGCCTGAAAGCCTAAACAGTATCAATACGAGGCCTGAAAGCCTGCTCACAATGCACTCGAGGCCTGAAAGCCTCCTTACCTCACTCATCATGCCCTCACATAAGGCCCTTGGCCTCAATCAGTCCAAAAATAGTCAAAGCCCCTTGGGCATCGATAAACAATAATACCCAGCTCAACAATAGTTCAAATATCAGTTAAAACTCCAAGTTTGAGTAAAAATATAGCTGAGTTCATGAAACAGTGTAAATCACATGGACTGAGTTCAAATAGTATTTCAAATAGTGAGGGGAAAACAGTGATAACAGCTCACAAAGAGTTCAAACAGTCGGCAACAAGCCCAAGTATGGCAATGAGCCCAAAACATAGTGAAAACAACAAGTCATAGCTGACACGCAGTAAAATATTATCCGGGCTGGGCCAAGTCACAGCCCCCAATAGTAAATGACCCCGCGCTCGTCATTGAACGCGTGTCTCATCTCAACACAGCACCAAGTTGTGCAAATCCGGGGTCTCAAGCCCTTAGAACATCATTTAAAATCACTACTCACCTCTAGCCGGTCAAAAGTCTAGCTCGCTATGCCTTTTCCCCTCGAATCGACCTCCTCGCGCGTCGAATCTGATCAAAACCACAAGGAATACAACACAATAGGCTAATGGATCATAACCCAATCGAAAAATATCAAAAATCACGAAGTTGGCAAAACCCGAGCCCCGGGCCCACTTCTCGAAAAATTATGAAATTCACATCACCGAATTCCTCGTCTCGCCACGAGTCCATACATATCATTTTACCAAAATCGGAGTCCATTTGACCCTCCAAATTCCGTTTCAAAATTACAAATTCTCAAGCCCTAGCTTTACCCCCTTTTGATGAATTTCAACCAATTTCCATGTTAAATTTAGCATAATTTCATGTATTTGGGTCAAGGGACTTACCTCCAATCACACCTAGTCGAAATCCTCCTTCAAATCCGTCCAATAGCTCTCAAGCTCGTGTAAAAATGGTGGAAATAACTTAACCCTCGCGGATGAAAATGATATTATAAAACCCCTTCTGCTTACAGCGATTTTTGCTTATGCGGTCTCGCTTCCGCATATGCGGGACCGCTTCTGCGGCCATTTCTCCGCTTATGCGGTTTCTCACTTAACTTACCACTTCCGCCTTTGCGACATATTCTCCGCTTCTGCGGATTACCAAAGGCCGCTTCTGCGGTTATTCACTCGCACCTGCGGACCCGCTGATGCGAAAAGGGGTCCGCTTATGCGGAACTCCTCAATTCAACACAAGATGGCTTCTGTGCTTTTCCACCCGCTTCTGCGGAAATACCGCTGCGGAAATACCAGATGACAGAAATCTCAGACCTGAAGCAACTTCCAAAAACTCTTGTTTTACCACTCGAATTCACCCCGAGGCCCCCGGGACCTCAACCAAACACACCAACACATCCTAACACCTCATTCAAACTTGTTTCAAATCCTCAAAACACATCTAACAACGCTAAAACCATTAAATCACATCGGATTCAAGCCTAAGTTTCTTAAAAACTTCCGAGTTACGCATTCGATCAAAAACCCAATCAAAACATCTCCGAATGACCTGAAATTTCGCACACACATCCAAAATCACCTAACCGAACTACTGCAACTCTCGGAATTCTATTCCGACCCCCGGATCAAAATCTCACCCACCAACCGAAATTCGCCAAAATACTAACTTCGCCAATTCAAGCCTAATTCCACACCGGACCTCCAAAATCACTTCCGATCACGCTCTTAAGTCACAAATCATCCCCCGAAGCTAACCGAATCACCAGAAATCACATCCGAGCCCTCTAACTCAATAGTCAACTCCAGTTGACTTTTCCAAAACAAGCTTTCCTTAAAGAGACTAAGTGTCTCATTTCCATCTAAAACCAATCGAATTCAACTCGATCACCTCAAATACCGATAATGAAGCATAGAGAAACATAATATGGGGAAAACGGGGAGGTAACTCACGTGACGACGGGCCGGGTCGTCACATCCTGCCTAACTAAAACAAACGCTCGTCCTCGAGCGGGTCAAGAAACATACCTGGAGTCTCAAACAAGTGAGGATATCTGCTCCGCATCTCCCGCTCGGTCTCCCAAGTAGCCTTCTCCACGGGCCGACCTCTCCACTGTACCTTCACTGAAGCTATATCCTTTGACCTCAACTTTCGAACCTGACGACCCAAAATAGCCACTGGCTCCACATCATATGTCAAATCATCACCCAACTGAACCGTGCTGAAGTCTAACACATGAGACGGGTCTCCAACATACTTCCGAAGCATAGAAACATGGAATACCGGATGAACCCCCGACAAGCTGGGTGGCAAATCAAGCATATAGGCCACCTCCGCAATCCTCCTAAGTACCTCAAAAGGCCCAATGAACCGCGGACTCAGCTTCCCTTTCTTCCCAAACCTCATAACGCCCTTCATGGGCGAAACCTTCAACAAGACCTTCTCGCCCACCATATATGATACATCTCCAACCGATAAAAACTAGTAGAAAATTGCGGATAAACATAATGAAAATGTTTAAGATGCCACCCGGCATAGCCTAAGTTCTTCAGAAACTTCCGAAATGCACCTTCAATCAAAAACCCGACCAAACGACGTCCGAATGACCTGAAAATTTGCACACATATCCAAAATCACCTAACGAAGCTACAACAACTCTCGGAATTCTATTCCGACCCTCGGATCAAATTCTCACCCATCAACCGGAATTCACCAAAATACTAACTTCGCCAATTCAAGCCTAATTCTATAACGGACCTCCAAAATCAATTCCGATAACACTCCTAAGTCACAAATCACTTCCCGAAGCTAATTGAATCACCGGAACTCACATCTGAACCTTCTGACTCATAAGTCAACGTCCGGTTGACTTTTCCAACTTAAACCTTCCTTAAAGAGACTAAGTGTCTAATTTTCTACCAAAACCAATCCAAATCAACTCTAACACACCAAACACTGATAATGAAACATGAATAAGCATAAAATGGGGGAAACGGAGCAGTAACACATGAGACGACGGGTTGGGTCGTCACAGTTATAGCCTTAAAAAAAAATTTCCCCTTCTCGGCAAACAGTTAGAGCTCGATAAATCTCTGTTAAGATCATTGGAACAAGGGTTCCAATAGCCTTTTTAGTCATGACGTCAGCCATTCCCACGAGGCCTAGCTCTATATTTCCATCTTTTCTTGGGCGGATTAGGGTACCCAAAAATGCCACTATAAAAGCTAGTCCTCAATGTGCTTCCCATTTATCTTTGTTCCCTGAATGAGTTAGACCAGTATCTGGAGCTTCAAAACCGTGGGGGATCCCCATAACGCTGGTACAAGAAGTAGAATGTGCAAAATCCCTCAGATAAATTTCCATCTTTAACCTCCCGACTGATGCTCAGAAGATCCAAAAACTTATGAGGAGTCACCGCTCTTGGTGCCACTGGGTACCGACTTCTGAGATTCCCACCAAGACCGGCATAGCCCGCTATTTCTTCCAGTGTGGAGGTTAGCTCAAAGTCAGAAAAATGGAACACATTATGTGTCGGATTCCAAAAAGGTAATAAAGCCTTAATTATATCCAACCACGATTTATTCTTCAGAAGACCGACAAGTCCGCCCAAAACTTTTACCACAGTATCTCTGCTGACTTTCCATAAGTCGTTCCACCACATATGGAGTTCTAATGGGATATCTTCAAGGACTCTGAAAGGTTCATTTTCAATAGTGCTCATCCTGCACATTTATTAGAGTGATTAGTTAAAAGACCATGATTTATTTTTTACTCAATTGAAGTTTATCAAATTTTAAAAGTTTTCATTTCAAAACAAAATTGCCTTTGCAAATACGGCCCTTCAGCACCTCAGGAAAGAAGATTTTAGGGATGTGCTTGCTAATTGGTCAAAATTTGAAAAAGGAATCATAGGTGGCTATTCTTGCAAAAGCAGCCTTCCGGAACCCTATTGGGGACATTTTGTCTATTTAGACAAGGACGACATTACCTATCTTATTTATGAGAAAGAAAGGTTCCATAGATTTATCAGTGGTAGTTACAACAGAGGCTGAGAGATTGGAAGTTTAGTGTAGGACTTATGGTTGAAGAGCAGAAGAGAGGGTTTTTAAAAGGAGAGGATAATTATGAATAGGGAGAAATAGGCACCGGTTCTGAAATGGCGGTTGGGCGTGGAGAATCGCAATGTTTCAGAGGGAGATGGAACGTCTTGAAATGAAAGGACGTGACAGTAGTATCTAAAAAGTTGATGACATGGCAGTTGTATTTTGTGTGATCATGTGATTTTTGCCCTATATGAAATACTCCTATAAAATCCCGAGGAAATAAATTTTTGTTAATTATTTTCCTTTAGGAATTTTGTAGAATTTTATTTAATTGTTTGCATTTTGTGCATATTTAAGTTTTATTTAAGTCATGAAAATACAAAAATACCATGCATTGCATTTTAGGCTTTATTTTTACATTTTTAGAATTAATCAATAATTATTTGTTTGATAAAATGAAAATCACAAAAATGCTTCACTTTTACACTTTTCCCTTTTATTTTTAGGTTATTGATTTTTCTCTTTTAATTTAAGGATTAAGTAGATTTTATAATTCTTATAATTAGTTAATAGTTTTTTTCACATTTTTAGATAATCTAGGATTTTTAATTAAAAAAAAAAAGAAAAGACAAAAGAAAAAAAAAAGAAAATCGAATAAAAAAAAAGAGATATTTGAAAAGGGTTTCTTTTTAATTGAATTTGGCTGATTTTTGCACCCCAATTTAGCCCAAATATGTTCCCCAAACTACCCAAACAAAGGCCCAAATTTGTTCCACCCGGTCCAGGTCTCCCTGCCCCCAAACGACCCCCTTTTAACCCTTGTAAATCCCAGCCTCCCCAATTTCCTCCGCAGCCTCCGTCGTCGACCACCCGCTGGAAATCGCCCACGGCGGCCCCGGTAGTCCAAACACCCCCAAATTTACACCATGAATTCTCTTTCACCTCCTCAGTCTATATCTCCGACTCTTTTCCCTCGAATTTTAGATTGAAAATGCGGCCAAAACCTTGACTTTTCCAAACCCCATCAAATTCACACCATATAATCACCTTCACCTCCTCTCCCTGAATATCCCCATATTCCCTCTCGAACAAGTCCAGAATCGCCCTAATTTTGAATCTGAAACTCAGAGCCCTAACTTTTCTTTCCTCTTTTCTTGGTCTGTGTCTGATTGAGTGAACTTGAAACCTCCATTAGTCAACTGTTCTTGTTAAGAACAGTTGATTAATGGTAGTCAAAGTTCATTTACGCTTCAGAGAGTTTTGACGAAGTCATAAATTGACCTAGCTTTTTGAAATAAACTCAGGTAAATCTCTTTCTTTTCTTTTGTTGTTTGGTTTCATTTTTTGTTCTTCTTCTGCATTTTTAATTGTTTTGTTATGGATGTGTGTTTTAGTGAGGATATTTTAGACACGCTCTCTCTTAATTCACAGATCCTTAACTTTATTTGATATTTGTTTTGTTTGTTAGATTAAAAAAAAAGGAGAAAAGCATGTTTCCAATTAGCCTAGGTTTCAATCTCTAAGATTGAGCATGTCAATTGATTTCTCTGTTTTCCTAAACTGATCTAATGGCTCATTATAGGAAAATTAAAAATTGTTTAGGTTTTGTTGTTTCAGTTGTTTAAGTTTTGCAAATTGATATAGTTTGGATTCTAGTTTGTTTCCTTGCATTTGCATCTCTGATTTTGTTTGATCACTGTTCAAATGAATTATTTGCTAGTTTCAGTTCTGGTTTAGTTTTAATCAATTAAGCATTTCCTTCTATTAAGTTTGGACTACACCCTTTTAACCTTCTTAGGCATTTTGATCTAGATTTTCAACCCTTTTTATTTTTGTCCTTGTTTGTTCTAATTTGAACTTATAGAAACATTAGGGACTCAATTGAACCTGAAAATTTTAGACTAGAACTGAAATAAGAAGTAACATAAAGAGTAAAATTGGATTTTTACTTAGGCTAAAATCAGAAAATTCTAGAACTTAGGACAATTGTCCTTATCCTTAGCAAATACTGATTTTGGATAAGGAAATAGGATAGTACAGCGGTAAAAGTATGTTGTTACTAGGTCAAAATATTCTTTTTTGGATGCTTTTTGTGCACCCTATAAAAGAAAATATTCCCTCACACAATGATTGACAACAATTAGACAATCATCAGCACATATTGAGCATCATTTTACTGCATAAAGTTCCATTTTCTTTCTGAAAAAGTTCAGATACCAGAAAAACTTGAAAAAACTTCAAAACTTCTTTTCTAATTCTTTACAAGCTAGAGATAATGGTTTGAAGTTGGGAGGATCTTTCTTAGGTGTCTTGTTTGGGATTACTGGGTTTAATTTGTTGGTTTTTGGGTCAGAAATTTTGATTCATTTGGGGACTATTGTAGCTGTGTTGTTTGTTGCTACTGTTTTTCTGTGCCTTTGAAGTTCTCCAGCAGTTGTTTCTTTCATATTTATCTGCTGTCTTAATTGTTTCTTCAAGATACATAGTCCCCCCCTATGTTTAGGTGTTTGTAATTGGAACTTAAGATGAATACAAGTTGGTTCTGGCTTTGCCAATGTTTACAAATTTGTATGTTTCTGCTATGATTTATATGTTAAGTTACTACAGTGTTTAAGTTTCTTTCTTTAAAAATGTGTAAATCTTTGCACCATTAGGTTTTTATATCATGAGTATTGACTTCTTGTATGGTTCTAGCATTGGTTGTGGGTATATATGCTTATTTCCTATTGCATTTGTCATATGATATGATTAGATCCCTATGTTTGAGGTTTGAGTAATTAATGAAGTGTGTGGTTATGTTTCCTTTCTTTCCCCTTCCTTCTATCTAAAAACCTCCTCTTTACTCAAAACCTTTATTTTTCTTTCTTTGTCGTTTGGGCTCTAAGCTGTTTACCTGCAGATTTGGTCACTAGTTGACTAAATCAGCAGGTCCAAAGGCTAAGATATCCAAAACTCTATTGTTCAAGCTTGTTGAAATCCAGTATTGTTCATATGAGAGGCACAACCTCTATGGATAAGCAATGTCCAAGAGAGGCAGTGTTCATTGGTAATATGGGGGATTGTAACAGTTTAGTGGTTACATTAGTATTTTATGTATTTAATGGGATTACCATGTAATAGTTCTGATTTTCTTAAGAAAGCTATATTCTGATATGAAAAGTTGTAATAAGTGAAGCTTTAATTTTGTTTTTAAACTATTGGCAGGACTGCTATAATATTTTCATAAGTATAGTGGCAAAAAGGGCTAAGTTGTGAGCCCAATCCGTAAGGGTAGAAAGTGCTATTTTCGTTTAAAGTGGGGCTGAATTTGAGGCCCAAATGAATTTGATCAATGAAATGAATCTGGACCTAGGCCATTAGGCCTGGGTCTTGGCATGACAGTCCAGAATAGCATGGCACGGAGATAGCCAATCCATACCCAGAATAACATCAAAATCTATCATGCTCAACAGCAACAAATCAACTCGGGTCTCCAGACCCCCAATAGTCACTAGACAAGACCGATACACATGGTCTACAACAATAGTATCACCCATCGGGGTAGATACATGCACAGGTAAAGCAAGACACCCACGGGTCGCACCCAGGTGATGAGCAAAATATGAAGACACATAGGAAAATGTAGATCCGGGATCAAACAAGACAGAGGCATCCCTGTGGCAGACTGAGATAATACCTGTGATAACAGCATCTGATGCAATGGCGTCTCTCCTGTCTGGGAGAGCATAGAATCGTGCCTAGATACCGCCCGATTGGCCTCCCCCTCTGGGGCGACCCCTAGTACCTAACTCACACCCCTAGCTGGCGGGGCGGGTGCTGAAGAAGATGGGCCAGAAGACGAGGGCTGACCCCTCTGCTGAGACTGACTACCACGGCGCCGAGGACATTGCCTCCACATGTGCCCAATCTCCCCGCACTCATAACAGCTCCCGGGTGCTGGGAATGGGACTGAAGGGAACCCCGCGCATCAGAGTGACTGGCTGACGCACTCGGTCTGGAGGAACCCTGAACAGATGGAGCTCGTGATGAACCCTGAGCTGGAAAAGCGCCGAGGGATGGCTGACTCTGCTGATACCCCTGATGACCTCGGCCGGAAGATGACCCACGATACTCAGAGCGAGCTGACTGAGGGGGCCTAAATGAACGACCTCTGCTCTGCTCGAACTGGCCCCTAGACGGAGCACTACTGAAGCTACCAGAACCTCGAGGCCTCTTGGCCTCCCTTTCCTCTCTGTCCTGATGGCGAGCCATCTCAATATCACGAGCAATATCAACTGCATCCTCAAAGGAAATACCCAGAACTCTCTCTCGAGTCATCAGAACACGAAGGTGATAGTTAAGTCCATCTACAAACCTCTTGATCCTCTCTCTGTCGGTCGGAACTAACCACGAGGCATGACGGGCCAACTCAAAAAATCTCGCCTCATACTGGGTCACAGTCATGTCTCCCTGTCGAAGCCACTCGAACTGCCTACGCAGCTCCTCTCTCTGAGACTGTGGTACCCACTTCTCCAAAAAGATAGTGGAGAACTCCTGCCATGACAAAGGCGCTGCACCTGCCGGCCTACGCCGCTCATACGACTCCCACCATGTGAAGGCAGCCCTAGTGAACTGAAATGCGGTGAATGCTACACCGCTGGTCTCCAAAATCCCTGCTGTCCGAAGCATACGCTGACACTTGTCCAGAAATCCCTGGGCATCCTCACCCTGAGCACCACTGAAAAATGGAGGCTGGAGCCTACTGAACCTCTCAAGACGACGCTGCTCGTCGTCTGGCATGACTGGAACTACAAAGTCCTGAACTGGTGCAACCGGCTGAGCTGGAGCTGCTCCCGGTGTCTGTAAACCCTGCATAACCTGCTCCGGTGTGTGAGCGGCGGGGGTCTGACTGCCTCCCCCGGCCTGAGAAGTAGCCGCTGTAGCAGTGGCTGAAACTACCTGGGCTAGGCCAGTGCAAACTGATAGTATCTGAGC
>NW_017671900.1:139840-155832 GCF_001879085.1 Nicotiana attenuata | reverse complement strand
CAAATGGAGAAAAATAACAAATATGTGTGTGTAGTCCAAAACTAATATCTATAAGCATGAATACCAAATATATGGAAAAAGAAATTGAAGAAAATTTATGATAAAGTGAAATATCAATTGCTTAGTGTCCCTCTTCAGGATTACGCTCATTGGCAAGGAAAAGTATGTCTTAGAGCCTTGATGACAACACTGAAGTGCCTGCTAAGCGAGGCGAAGCACTCAACATGTTTTGAGCTTCACTTCAGGGCTTAAGCGTGCCTTTGACAACACTGATCTAACGACTGAGAATATAAAATCCCACAAGGGCACAAATAATGCTATCTCAAGCAGCAACATCAGATAAACAGTAGAAACCAGTGAAATATAGTAAGAAAATCTTTTGAAAACAGTTAAAAATCAATCATACTCAACCAGTAAGTCAGCCATTGTTACCTGACCGGTCAGCCATTGTTACCCGACCCAACGCGTATTACAGTGCCATTGTTACCACTGGTCAGTCACTGTTACCTGACTGGTCAGTCATTGTTACCTGACCAAACGCGTATAACAGTGTCATTGTTACCACTGTTCAATATTTAATCACTCTAGATGGGTACCCGCGCTCACTGTGGGTGTGCAGACTCCGGAGGGGCTCCTACAGCCCAAGCGCTATCAACAAGGCCTGAAAGCCTGAACAATATCAATACGAGGCCTAAAAGCCTGCTCACAATGCACTCGAGGCCTGAAAGCCTCCTCACCTCACTCATCATGCCCTCACATAAGGCCCTTGGCCTCAATCAGTCCAAAAATAGTCAAAGCCCCTCGGGCATCAGTAAACAATAATACCCAGCTCAACAATAGTTCAAATATCAGTTAAAACTCCAAGTTTGAGTAAAAATATAGCTGAGTTCATGAAACAGTGTAAATCACATGGACTGAGTTCAAATAGTGAGGGAAAACAGTGATAACAACTCACAAAGAGTTCAAACAGTCGGCAACAAGCCCAAGTATGGCAATGAGCCCAAAACATAGTGAAAACAACAAGTCATAGCTGACACAGAGTAAAATATTATCCGGGCTGGGCCAAGTCACAGCCCCCAATAGCAAATGACCCCGCGCTCGTCATTGAACGCGTGTCTCATCTCAACACAGCACCAAGTTGTGCAAATCCGGGGTCTCAAGCCCTCAGAACATCATTTAAAATCATTACTCACCTCTAGCCGGTCAAAAGTCTAGCTCGCTATGCCTTTTCCCCTCGAATCGACCTCCTCGCGCGTCGAATCTGATCAAAACCACAAGGAATACATCACAATACTCTAATGGATCATAACCCAATCGAAAAGACTCGAAAAATATCAAAAATCACGAAGTTGGGAAAACCCGAGCCCCGGGCCCACTTCTCGAAAAATTACGAAATTCACGTCACCGGATTTCTCGTCTCGCCACGAGTCCATACATATCAATTTTACCAAAATCGGAGTCCATTTGACCCTCCAAATTCCGTTTCAAAATTACAAATTCTCAAGCCCTAGCTTTACCCCCTTTTGATGAATTTCAACCAATTTCCATGTTAAATTTAGCGTAATTTCATGTATTTGGGTCAAGGGACTTACCTCCAATCACACCTAGTCGAAATCCTCCTTCAAATCCGTCCAATAGCTCTCAAGCTCGTGTAAAAATGGTGGAAATAACTTAACCCTCGCGGATGAAAATGATATTATAAAACCCCTTCTGCCTACAGCGATTTTCCCTTATGCGGTCCCGCTTCCGCATATGCGGGACCGCTTCTGCGGCCATTTCCCCGCTTATGAGGTTTCTCACTTAACTTGCCACGTCCGTCTTTGCGACATATTCTCCGCTTTTGCGGATTACCAAAGGCCGCTTCTGCGGTTATTCACTCGCACCTGCGGACCCGCTGATGCGAAAAGGGGTCCGCTTATGCGGAACTCCTCAATTCAACACAAGATCGCTTCTGCGCTTTTCCACCCACTTCTGCGGAACCGCTTCTGCGGTCCATTTCCGCAGAAGCGGAAATACCATATGACAGAAATCTCAGACCTGAAGCAACTTCCAAAAACTCTCGTTTTACCACTCGAATTCACCCCGAGGCCCCCGGGATCTCAACCAAAAACACCAACACATCCTAACACCTCATTCAAACTTGTTTCAAATCCTCAAAACACATCTAACAACGCTAAAACCATTAAATCACATCGGATTCAAGCCTAAGTTTCTTAAAAACTTTCGAATTACGCATTCGATCAAAAACCCAATCAAAACATCTCCGAATGACCTGAAATTTTGCACACACATCCAAAATCACCTAACGGAACTACTGCAACTCTCGGAATTCCATTCCGACCCCCGGATCAAAATCTCACCCACCAACCGGAATTCGCCAAAATACTAACTTCGCCAATTCAAGCCTAATTCCACACCGGACCTCCAAAATCACTTCCGATCACGCTCTTAAGTCACAAATTATCCCCCGAAGCTAACCGAATCACCAGAAATCACATCCGAGCCCTCTAACTCAATAGTCAACTTTCGGTTGACTTTTCCAAAACAAGCTTTCCTTAAAGAGACTAAGTGTCTCATTTCCATCTAAAACCAATCCAATTCAACTCGATCACCTCAAATACCGATAATGAAGCATAGAGAAAATAATATCGGGAAAACGGGGCGGTAACTCACGTGACGACGGACCGGGTCGTCACAAAATTAAATGGGAAATAACCGCTATTTAACTTATAGCCAAAATTGGCTTTCGAATTTAGCCTAAATCAAACAGACCCCAACCCAATTAAAGAACCCATCGGACCCAGGCCCAAACCTAGGCCATGCCCGACCCACCTACCCCATTCAATCTGGACCGTTGATCATTCAGATCAACGGTCCCCATTCCCCTTCCTAAATTAAACCAAACGACCCCCCCAAACCCTCTCATTCCTCACACAACCGACTCTCATCTCTCTCTCTCTATCTCTAGTTCTCTCTAGAACCTTCCCCCGTCCCCTCCGCTCAGATGAACTTCACCCACCTTCTCCGGCCATCTCCTTGCCTGAATCCATGGTGGTCTCACCACCTACCAGCCTTATGGCTCCCTCTTGATCATGTGTCATAGTTTTGAGGCCCTGAAGTGAACCAGAGACGGTTCACTCACCTCCCATGATTTCTCATGCCATTTTTCGGCCATCCATGGTCATTCGAGTAAGATCGGTGACTTTTCCGGCTAGATCGGTAACCTTTCGAGGTTTTCTCAGTTTTTCTGGGTTCTCCGAAACCCTAACTTTAAAAATTTTCCAATTTTTCTTTTAGACATGTCTTAGATCTGTATATATTATGAACCTCTTGGTATTTTTCTCAAAGGTTTCTCGATTTATTTTCAAAGTGACTCTCCGTCTTCAAGAATAGGGTTTTCTTAACCTCTTTTAAAAGACTTCTCCTCTGATTTTCAGTATTGTCATATGATTTTACTATGTTTGAATGGTTTGTTTATGTTATTTCTTCTACATGGCTCATCGTGTTAAAACGCTAGGTATTTCTAAAATGTCTTTGTTTGTCTTGTATGTATACTGGTTTCGACTGAGTTCTTTGTGTTTAGATCCTTCTCTTTGCTTGTCTTGACTGATCCATTAAAATCCTAATTTCTTTGGGTTTCTGAGACTATTTGCTAGCATTTGTTTGATTTATCTATTTTCAGACTCGATTGGTGTTGAAAACACTAATTTCTTTTGGGTTCATTCGAGTTTCTGAAGTTGTTTTCTAAATACTTATTTGATTTACTTGTTTATCATCTTTAAACTCGATTGATGTTGAAAACCCTAATTTTTTTGGGTGCAATCGAGTTTCTGAAACTATTTTCTAATATTTGTTCGTTCCATTTGTTTATCATCCTTTAAGCTGGAATATTGTTAAAGGAAAACCTATGTCTTTGGGTTTGAAAATGCTCGTTTGAATACCTGACTTGATTTGAAGTTCTTTTGTTTCAACATCTCCTTTCTTTATGTGATTCCTCTGATTCTGGGTTCTTACTATCTTTGAAACTCGACTATGCCTGGAAACCCTAACTTTTCAGAAGGATTTTCTCATCTATCACTATGAGACCCTTTGTATGCTTTTGATACTCTATTTTCATTACTACTGATTCAATGAGATTTGACCTACTTCACTATCATACTTCGAATGTTTGCTATCTACTGACTCTGTGCTACTATTGCATGCTGTTTCTCTTACACAATAGTTTGGCCTCGCATGTCGATTTGTGCACTCTATTTATATGCTGAGGTTCCTTCTTTGATTGATTCTCAATTTTGGGACTGATTTCAAAACTTCTCTTTTGTGAACTCTAAATTCACTCGCATGTTCAAGTAATTGATCCCTTTCCTTATTATTGCCTTGCTGAATCTTTTCCCCAAAACAAGTGTATCTCTGTACTTGGACTCGATTGTGTACTTAATGTTTTACTACTTCTTTTTATGGTAATACTCAGTCCGCCTACAAGCTGATTTTCTTTCCCTCTTTTAAACTTGTTAGCCCCGTTAAACAAGTGATTCTTCAATTAAAGGGGAATCACTTAGTTGATAGATTATGATTGCTGATTACTTCCATACTTGCATTGAACTTTATTTATTACCTTATTTCTCACATGTTTTCAAAACTATAAATACCCACATTCTCTTCTTTCAAGCACACGAACACAAGGCATAAAACACTTGAGTTCAGACACACACCACTAAAACCTCTCTCTTTTTCTCTGTTGTATTGCTGCCTTACCTAGCCGGCTGAAAGCCAAGGCTAGGTTGTGGGAAGCTCGCATAATTTTCTTTGCATTTGCATCCTTAGTGGTATGTTCTAGCTAATTTTCAACACCAACAACAACATGTTTCTTTACGATTCCCTTTAACCTTGCTTGTTTGCTGTTTATGTTTAATCAAGCATGTTGTACTCTACCTTTTTCTATTCTGAATTAATGCTTTCTTATGAATTCTGTCGATAACTTACTATGTTTTATGGATCCTAAACCCCTATCCCCAATGTGTTTGGCATCTGTGGTTGGTTTGGGGCATGACAACACTGAACATTGATGTGCATGACCCAAACATGATCCCCTGGGATCATGACCTCCATGTATCCTCTAGATATCGTGTGTTCTGATTGGTTTATAGGCATGTCAGCACCATCTATTGTTGTGCATACCCAAAGCTGATCCCTGCTTAAGTATATATGTTTTGCCATGTCTTCCCAAATCCCTGCCCCTCTTTGAATGAAACTATTAATTCTGTGCTTTACTGTTATTGTTTTTCCGATCGCCAATTACCCCTCTACTCTCTCCCCTCATTTTTTTAAAACTCTATTGCTGCACTTCCACCATATTCTTAGACTTAAGTTCTGCCCCTCTTGTGTGAGCCTTGCCTTGGGACCCATGAGCTCCTATTGAACTTGGACACATAAGGGCTGACCCTTCCGCACTGCACTTATCTTTATCTGGTTCTATGAACTTGGGTGTAAGCACTGCTCGGGGTCCTTTGAGACCTTTAGGGAACTCTTACTCACCCGGGTCTGAGAAGGCTTTGAAATCAATGGCATTGGCAATGATACGGTTCATTGCATATCTCAGATAGGAAGTCAAATCAGGATTTCCTATGGTTGTAGCTTTTTCTTTCGTTCTTTCTTTTATAATTTAGTATTAATGGTTTGTAATAAGTTGTAATAAACACTTGGGGTTGGCTAGTGAAAAAGGGTTGGGTAATTATGCATGCTCAAGGGTAGAAAACATGCCTATAGGACTGCTTCTTAATTCTACATGTTCAATTTGCATTTAGAAACCATGTCTATAGGATCTTGCATGTTCAACCCTATATTAAGAAACCATATCTATAGGACTTACTTTAAATCCTGCATATCCAACTTCACATCTAGATAACCTGCCTATAGGAATTATCTAAATTTCTGCACGTTTGTCACCATTTAGATACCATGTTCTTAAGATCCAATTGGTTTTAATCTGGTATCATGTTCATAATGATAATATCAGTACTATCTTATATATCGCGCCTATAAGAATTCCCAAGCAAAAATCCTGCCTGTTTCCCTTCTACATTCAACATTAGATATCATGCCTATAGGGGTTTAAAATCAGCTATAATAGAGTTCATGCCTATAGGATCTAAAACCAGTTTAGTTAAAAAATTGGTTTGACTTGTACTATCCTGAATCAGTTTAAACAACCTACTCCTTTTATCAATACGGTTAGAAAGCATAGGATCCAAATTGCCTGTTAAGTTAATCACTGTTTACAGCCTCACTCTGGATATCATGCACATAGGATGACAGTACTATGCCTAGGCAAGCCTTAGGTAAATACTTGAATAAAACTGGAACTACCTTTGTTTAATTAGCAACTGCTACAACCAGCAGGCATGCCTAATTTGGACTTCTTATCTAAGGTATCTAATGAATCTGGCTCTGACTTAAAATCCCCTGTTTTAGGACTTCTAAAAATTTAGACATTAAATTTTGTTTGAGTTATGCTATTGATTGCTTTGTTTGAGGAGGTATATGTGAGCCTTTAGTGTTTTATGTGCTTCCCCTTTAATGGGCAATATAATATGTTTTGTATGTCGCCTTAGATTTTTCACCTTTGAAACTCCAAGTCAGCCAAATACCCCTCCTTTTAGGAATAGTAATCCTAAGTGCCTCTGGGACTGATAGGAGTGGGACGGGTAATAGCATGCAATAGTGGTCGAGACCAATCCGCGCTTTAAGTACCTTAACGGGGTAGGAAGGGTAGATATGGATATGATGACTGGTGCGCTAATACCACGTGTAGCCCCTCTTTTGAGGAGTGATTAAAGGGTATTGCATTGACGTGATCCATATTATAAATAAACCTAGGACCTCCCTCCCTTTCTTTCCTTTTCTTTTTAAGCATTATAAATTCTGTTCAAAATCAGCCCTTTAATTGCTCTTTCAAATGTTGTTTTACTTTCAAACAGTTGTGTATTAAAATCCCCTCTTATTTGAACCTTATCTATTTACGTGTTAATTGTACCAAATTCACAAAGAACTATCTGGCCGGGAATAACGCTAGTGGATCCTGAGGGGCGCCTAGCACCTTCCCCTTAGGATAATTTCAAGCCCTTACCCTGTCTTTGGTTATCAAGCAAAGCTTAGAAATAAACCCTGTAGGTGTCCTGATGCACCATAAATCATTAGGTAGCGACTCTTCAAATGAGAAACCCAATTCCCAAAAGGAATGAGTTGTCTTATACCCTAAATGTCATTAACCTGATTCTCCCGATGCGAGGAGGGAAAAAAGGGGGCGCGAAATATGCCCCAAAATGTAAATGGCTAACTCTAATAACACCTAGTAAATGAATTGTTGCTTCATGCTTTAGACTGTTAATTAATGTGCTATCCATGCTTAGTATATCACTTATCATGTTATTTGATCCTAGTAAGTGTCATGTCGACCTCTTGTCTCCACTTTTTCGAGATTAGATGGGATACTTACTGGGTACATGTTGTTTATGTACTCATACTACGCTTCTATACTTAATTGTACATGACCTGAGGCAGGTACATTTGGTTACCAGGCTGGTGCGTACCCTTGACCGACCGGGATTCTATGGTGAGCTTCTCCCTTCCTATGCCGTTCAGCAGCCCGATAGAGTCTTTCCTTTACTTTTAGCTGTCTACTCTATTTTAGACAGCAGGATAGTATTATTCTTTTGTATATTCTACTAGTTGCTCACGCACTTGTGACACCAGGTCTTGGCACACACATTAGTAGACTAGTATTTTCGGCTTGTATAATTATTTTTGGCATTTTATTGATCATTCTGGTTTTAAATTTTAAGTTAAGGAATTGTTGCACTTATCTTTGGTGAAAGTAAGATGAGAATTTAATTAGATTTCCGCGTTGGCTTACCTGACAAGGGTGTTGGGCGCCATCACGATCTATTATGGAAATGGGACGTGAAAACATGGTATTAGATCACTAGGTTCACGTAGGTCTTACAAGTCATGGGCAAACCTAATAGAGTCTTGCAGATCGGTACGGAGACATTTGTATTTATCTTCGAGAGGCTATAGGGTGTTAGGAAGACCACTCTTTATTCATTTCTATCCTTCAGTGGTTGGTGTACTAAATTCCCTCTTCTATTCTCTCACAGATGGAGAGGACACACACGACTGATGTTCCAGACCCGGAAGGAGCTACTCCCCCCATTGCAAGAGGCCGAGGCAGAGGTCGGGGGAGGGCACCGACCCGAGGTAGGAGACGAGAGCCTCCCAAAGCAATGCCAGTAGTACCACCAGCAGATTCTGCGAGAGATCCTATCATAGAGGAGCAAGGCCAGGTGCCCGCAGCTAAACCTACCCCGGTGAACTTTAAGACAGCACCGGGATTCCAGGAGGTCATGGGTCGTATGCTACGATTCATGGATACCATGACTCAGGCTAGTTTATTTCCAGTAGATCCAGCTAAATCACAGGTGGGGGGTGGGAGCACAGACCCCTACTGCTCAAGCTCATGGTCATACAGCTGCAGAGTATCAGACCACGAGTGCACTACCTGCGGAGGGGGCTCAGCCAGTTGCTGCAGTGATAGCTGAGCCCAGACTAGCTGCGGATGGTGACCAGCAGAAGCTTTGGGATAGATGGACTAGACTTCACCCTCCTGTATTCGGTGGTGAGCATCATCAGGATGCTCAGAAGTTCATTGATAGGTGCAGGGACAGACTGTACAACATGAGGATATTGGAGTCGCATGGGGTTAACTTCACTACTTTTCAACTAAAGGGCAGGGCTCGCAGATGGTGGCAGCCCTATGTTTTGGGCAGACTAGCAGGTTCTCCTCCTATCACTTGGAGTCAATTCACGCAGTTGTTTCTGGACAGGTATATTCCACACTCTGAGAGGGAAGAGCTGCGATATTAGTTCGAGTAACTTGAGCAGGGCCAGATGTCCGTGACTGATTATAAGATGAGGTTTTCTGAGTTATCCCGCCATGCATTGATGATACTTCCTACTGATGCAGAGAGAATGCAGAGGTTTGTTGCAGGGTTGCATTCAGGCATTAGGGCCAACATGGCCCGAGAGGTGGAGATGGGAACTTCTTATCAGCTAGAGGCGGAGATTGCTCAGAGGATTGAGGGCTACCGTCTAAGAGGTAGAGAGAAGGCGCAGCAGGACAAGAGGGCCCGATTCTTCGGAGATATCAGAGGCACCCCGGCTAGGGGTAGAGGCCAGTTTACGAGGGGTCAGCCCAGTAGGCCCCCACATCCAACACCACCACTTGCTCAGGGTGCTCTAGTGTGCCCCTATTTTAGTGCCATATCAGAGAGTTCCTATCACCCGCCAGCTATTCAGGGTTCCTCCAGTGGGCATTCAGGTCCCCAGGGTTCTTCTGGTTCCTATTCCAGTGCTAAGCCATAGAGTTCATACCGCCCTCCGGCCATTTCTGGTTCCTCAGTTTCTGGTTCCTCCGGTGGGTATTCAGGCCATCAGGGCCAGGCTTTCGGACAGCAGGCTATGGTGCCCAGAGTTTGCTACGAGTGTGGAGACCCTGGCCATATGAAGATGACCTATCCCCGGCTTCGGAGCAAGGAAGTACAATAGGGTTAGCAGCCTATGATTTCAGCACCGGCTGCCCTACCACCTAAAGGTAGAGGGCAGACTCGTAGGGGCATCCTAGAGGTGGAGCTCAGTCAGGGAGAGGTCAGCCAGCGACCACTCAGTCAGGTGGAGGCCAGCCAGTGAGCGCTCCAGCCAGATTCTATGCCCTTCCAGCTAGGCCAGATGCATTGGCCTCAGATATCGTCATCAAAGTTACTATTTCTGTTTGCGACAGAGGTGCTTTGGTGTTGTTTGATCCAGGGTCTACATATTTGTATGTGTCATCTCTGTTTGCTCGTTTTCTGGTTATTACTCCTGAGCCCCTGGGCACTCCTGTTCATATGTCCACTCCAGTGGGCGATTTTGTGGTTGTGGATCGGATCTACCGGTCCTGTGTGGTCATATTTTGTGGTTTTGAGACTAGAGAAGATCTGTTGTTGCTTGATATGATTGATTTAGAGGTTATCATGGGCATGGATTGGCTATCTCCGTATCACGCGTCCTAGATTGCCATGCCAAGACTGTTACTTTTTTAATGCTGTGTTTTCCAGGGGTTGGATTAGAAGGTCTCTACAGTTGACACATCTAGCTGGGTTATCTCTTTCCTTAAGGATCGGCAAATGGTCGAGAAGGGGTGTTTGGCGTATTTGGCCTATCTTTGGAACACCACCATAGAGACCCCGATGATAAATTTAGTTCCAGTAGTTCGGGAGTTAGCCGATGTGATTCCTTCTGATCTTCCTGGCATGCCCCCGGATCGTGATATTGATTTCTATATTGATTTGGCTTCAGGCACCCAGATCTATCCTACCGTATCGTATGGCTGCGAAGGAGTTGAAAGAGTTGAAGGAGCAGCTTGAAGAGTTGTTAACAAAAGGGTTTGTTAGGCCCAGTGTTTCACCTTGGGGCGCACCAGTGTTATTTGCGAAGAAGAAGGATGGGACTATGCGGATGTGCATTGACTACCGCTAGTTGAACAGGGTTATCATCAAGAACAAGTATCCATTGCCTCACATCGATGATTTGTTTGACCATTTGCAGGGTGCTAGGGTGTTCTCTAAGATCGACTTGATATCAGGGTATCATCAGTTGAAGATTCGGGGCTCGGATGTTCCAAAGACTGCATTCAGAAATGGATATGGCCATTATGAGTTTTTGGTGATGTCCTTTTGCTAGACTAATGCCCCAGTAGCATTTATGGACTTGATGAACATAGTGTTCATGCCTTATACTGATTCATTTGTCATCGTATTCATTGATGACATCTTGATATACTCCCGTAGCCTGGGTGAGCACGAGTATCATTTGAGGGTAGTGCTTCAAACCTTGCGAGAGCAGGAGCTATATGCCAAGTTCTCTAAGTGTGGGTTCTTTCTAGAGTCAGTGGCATTCTTGGGGCATATTGTGTCATGAGAGGGTATTAAAGTGGACACCAAGACATTCAGGCAGTTCAGAGTTGGCCACGTCCTACCTCGGTGACCGAGATCAGGAGCTTCCTGGGTTTAGCAAGCTATTACAGGCGATTCGTGCAGGGTTTTTCATCTATTGCATTACGTCTAACTAGATGGACCTAGAAGGGTGCTTCTTTCCATTGGTCCGATGATTTTGAGGCGAGCTTTCAGAAGCTCAAGACAGCCTTGACTACGACGCCAGTTCTTGTATTGCCTTTCGGTTTATGGATGTATCATGAGAAGAATTATCATGTGCACCATCTAGAGTTGGCCGCGATTGTTCATGCCCTTAGGATATGGAGGCATTATCTGTACGGGGTGTCATGTAAGGTTTATACTGATCATCGCAGCTTACATCATATGTTCAAGCAGAGGGATTTTAATTTGAGGCAGCGCAGGTGGCTTGAGTTACTGAAGGATTATGACATCACCATTCTTTATCATCCGATCAAGGCAAATGTGGTCACGGATGCCTTAAGTAGAAAGGCAGAAAGTATGGGTAGCTTGGCATTCATTACAGCAGAGGAGAGGCCACTAGCTTTAGACATTCAGTCCTTGGCTAACAGACTTATGAGGTTAGACATTTCGTAGCCCAGCCGAGTTCTTGCGTGTGTGGTTGCTTCGTCTTCATTATTGGGGCAGATAAAGGCCCGGCAGTTTGATGATCCACATCTGGCGGTTCTCATAGCGGTGCTTTAGAGAGGTGCCAAGGAGGTTTCTATTGGCCGAGGATGGTGTTTTGCGGCTCCAGGGTCGTCTATGTTTTCCTAATGTTGATGGTCTGAGGAAGAGGAATCTAGAAGAGGCACACAGTTCACAGTATTTCATTTATCTGGGAGCTACGAAGATGTATTGTGACTTGAGGCAGCATTATTGGTGGCGGAGGATGAAGAAAGACATAGTGGAGTATGTCGCTAGGTGTTTGAATTGCCAGCAGGTCAAGTATGAACACCAAAGGCCGGGTGGCCTACTTTAGCAGATGCCTATACCAGAGTGCAAGTGGGAGCGCATTACCATGGATTTCAAGTGGCGACTACTTATACAGCAGAGAGGTATGCTCAGATTTACATTCGGGAGATAGTCTGGTTGCACGGTGTGCCTGTTTCCATTATATCAGATAGAGTCCCTCAGTTCACTTCCCACTTCTAGAGAGTGGTTCAGGGTGAGTTGGGGACCCGCGTGGAGCTTAGCACAGCATTTCATCCACAGACCAACGGGCGGTGGGAGCGGACAATTCAGATCTTGGAGAGATGCTCAGAGCATGTGTGATTGATTTTGGGGGATATTGGGATCAGTTCTTGCCCTTGACAGAGTTTACGCACAACAACAACTATCAGTACAGTATTGAGATGGCATGTTCGAGGCTTTGTACGGTTGGCGGTGTCGTTCTCCTATCGTGTGGTTTGAGCAGGGTGAGGCTAAGTTATACGATACAGATTTGGTGCAAGATGCCTTGGACAAGGTAAAGTTGATTATGGAGAGGCTTCACATAGCTCAGTCTAGACAGAAGAGTTACGCGGATAAGAAGGCGCGTGATGTATCGTTCATGGTTGGCGAGAAGGTTCTCTTGAAAGTCTCTCCAATAAAAGGCATTATGAGGTTCGGGAAGAAGGGCAAGTTAAGCCCCAGGTTTATTCGTCCCAATGAGGTGTTGAGACGAGTTGGGGAGGTTGTTTACGAGCTTGCTTTACCCCCAGCTTATCGGAGGTTCATCCGTTTTTCACATATCCATGGTTCGGAGGTATCATGCTGACTTGTCCCATGTGTTAGAATTCACTACTATTCAGCTGGAGGAGAGTTTGGGTTATGAGGAAGAGCTAGTTGCCATTGTCACTAGACAGGATCGCCAGTTGAGATCCAAAAGGATTTTAGCGGTGAAGGACCAGTGGATGGGCCAACCAGTCGAGGAGGCAACCTGGGAGTCCGAGGAGGACATACGGAGCAGATATCCACATTTATTCAGCAACTCAGGTACTTTTCTATGTCCGTTCGAGGAAAAATGATTGTTTAAGCGGTGGAGAATGTAACGACCCGACTGGTCGTTTTGCTTTTTAGAACCTTGTTCCCTTAAATAAAACTTCTCGTTGCTTTAACTAATTCACGACCTGTGGGGATGGTTGGTTCGAGATTTGGAAGAGTTCGGGTAGAAATATTCTCATTTGATTCCTTAGGATTTTCTTAAAAGGCTGAGTTTGACTTTGGTCAATATTTTGAGCAAACGGACCCAGATTTGTGTTTTGACGGTCTCGGAGGGTCTGTAGGAAAATATGAAACCTGGGCGTATGCCCGAAATCAAATTCCGAGGTCCCTAGCCCGAGTAATGAATTTTATTAGAAATATTTAAACTAAAATTTTAAGGATTTAAAGAAACTAATTATTGATTGACCACTTGGGTATGGGGCTCGGATGATGGTTCCGGAGCCTGGTACAGGTCTGATATAACATTTAAAACTTACCCGCAAAATTTGGTGTCAATCCGAGTAGTTTAAGTGTGTTTCGGCTCGTTAGAGGAAAATTAAGAATTTGAATTTTATAAGTTTGATTCATTTGGTTTTAGGGGGTGATTCTTAGAATTAGCGTTGTTTCGGGCGTTTTGAAGGTTTGAGTAGGTCCATCTCGTGATTTCAGACTTGTCGGTATGTTCAGGCGGGGCCCGGGAGCCCCGAGCATCAAACGGACGAGGCTCGAATGAGGTTGGAAATGTTGAGAAGTGCTGAAGCATCTGCTTCTATCATAATCACACCTACGGTTGGTCGACCGTAGGCGCGGGACCGCAAAAGCGATCATAGGCTCATAGATGCGGCCCAGAGCTGGCTAGGTCGAAACCGCAGAAGCGGCCCTCTAGCCGCAAAAGCAGTTGCGCAGATACGACTTCATGACCGCAGAAGCGGCCCCAGCCTTTTTAGCCAAATCCGCAGATGCGGTCTCTACTCGCAGACGCGGGATCGCAGATGCGGTCCCCTGACCGTAGAAGCGGAAATCGTTGAAGCAGTGAGCTTCATTTAATACGGGTTCTAAGTCATTTTTGGAACTTTTCACTCTTCCATTGGCGATTTTGGGAGCTTTTGAGAGAAGATTTCTACCTAGCATTTTGAGGTAAGATTATCCCACCTATTCCTAGATTAATACTTGTATTTTTGGTAGATTAAACACTAGAATTAAGGTAAAATCATGGGGTTAGAGAAAAACCTAGGGTTTTGATCAAAGCTAGATTTATCCACAAAATTTGCTATGAAATGAATTAGAAATCATATATTATTGATCCTTAGGTTATAGAGAACAACTTCCTTCGAAAAATTTCGGAATCCGAGTACGTGGGCCCGGGGTCGGATTTTAGGAAACTTGTGGTAAGGGATGGGAAATTGCTTGAATAGTTAGGATACAATCTTGTGAACTTATATTGATTAGTTCCTGCCTCATTTAAATAGTTTTGGATCGTTTCGGCTCTGAATTGAGGGTTTGGGATCGTTCTTGGTATTGGAAGTGCACTTTGGAGCAAGGTGAGTCTCCTATCTAACCTTGTAAGAGGGAATTGTCCCCCTAGGTGTAATAATTGGATAATTTTCCACTAAATGCGAGGGCTACGCACGCACTTGGTGACGAGAGTCTGTGTGTAGTGTAGCTAATATTATGCTTAAAGTTCAAGTAGTTTAGGACCCTAAAGCATATTTTATATGATGTTTTTGTGACTCTATGATTAATATGAGATTTTCCTAAAAATGTTGAATACAGTAAACGAACCTAATAATTGGAACACTACTTTCTTGCACCTTTTAAAGAGAAGTTGATAATTCGTGAGTACTTGCTCTCCTAATGATTATTCTATCTACCTATTATTGTGTTTAAAATACATTTGACCACGTCACATGCATGATTCGCGAGCGGGGTAATAGATGCATCTATGGTTCGTGCCGTTCGACCCTCCGTCAGTGGACACTTTATCTTTATGTTAGATCAGTCTGTAAGACCTCGGCACTAGTTGCGCATGCTTATTGATTGGTATTTGTTGTGGATGGAACTTTGTTATATGCCCCGAAATGTAAATGGATAACTCTGATAACACCTAGCAAATGACTTGTTGCTTCATGCTTTAGACTGTTAATTACTGTGTTATCCATGCTTAGTATATCACTTATCATGTCATATGACCCTAGTAAGTCTCATGTCGACCTCTCGTCTCTACTTCATCGAGATTAGACAGGATACTTACTGGGTGCATATTATTTATGTACTCATACTACGCTTCTGTACTTAATTGTATAGGACCGGAGGCAGGTACATCTGGTTACCAGGTTGGTGCGTACCCTTGACCGACCGGAATTCTATGGTGAGCTGCTCCTTTCCTATGCCGTTTAGCAGCTCGATGGTGTCTTTCCTTTACTTTTAACTGTCTACTCTATTTCAGACAGCAGGATAGTATTATTCTTTTGTATATTCTACTAGTTGCCCACGCACTTGTGACACCAGATCTTGGTACACACATTAGTAGACTAGTATTTTGGGATTGTATAATTATTTTTGGCACGTTATTGATCATTCTGGTTTTAAATTTTAACTTATGGAATTGCTGCACTTACCTTTGGTGAAAGTAAAATGAGAATTTAATTAGATTTCCGCGTTGGCTTCCCGACAAGGGTGTTGGGCGCCATCAGGATCTATTATAAAAATGGGTTGTGACAGAAATCGGTTAAGTCAAACCTCAAATTACCCGAGAATGGGTATATACGTCTAACCGTGGCCAGAGTGAGGTTAAAGAAAAAAGAGTTAAGAAATGATTATTTCTATAAAAAGTTGGAAAGAAAAGATGAACAAAGTGAAGACATAAAAAAAAAGAATATACAAGGGGTCATTTCAGTTCATAATTTTGATAATACTATAACAATATGAGTTTACAGAATAAGAGAGGGAGAGAGAGAGAGAGAGGGGGGGGGGGGAAGAGAG
>NW_017671900.1:97740-139820 GCF_001879085.1 Nicotiana attenuata | reverse complement strand
GGGGGGGGGGGGAAGAGAGTACCGAGTAGGATTTTACAACATAAGACTTTAATCGCCAAAAAAAGTTTTTACGGCAAAAAATTCTTACCTTTTTACCTTATAAATTTTACAGCACCATAAATATAAAAAAGAAAAATTTTAACATCTATTAATATATCTAGCAATAATAATCCATCAATCATACTATCTAAGAAGAAGATTATAATTTTGTATTATTTGTATTTACTTTTGTATTTTGTACTTGTATTTATTTATCTTGGTTTGTATTTATATTTTGTATATATATATATATATATATATATATCTGTGGGTGTGTGTGTATGTATGTATGTATGTGTGTGTGTGTGTGTGCGCGTGTCTATATACATATTTTAAAGAAATAAAGATTGCATTGTGCTTAAGCCACGTGGCAAGCTACTATAAAGCCACTTGCAAATTTCGGATAATATCTATAATAAAATTTAATTCAAATTGAAAAGTAAGATCTTTTTAAATTTAAATAGAAAGATAGTAAATAATATTCTCTTGAATCTGAACGGAAAGAAAGTGTCACGACCCTAAAAATGACTCGGTCATGATGGTGCCTATTGAGAAACTAGGCCAGCTGACACAAAACCCCAAAACAAACCATGAGTTCATAATAAGTCATTTAAAATCATTAATTAGCTAAAACCCCATAGCATAAGTCAAAAGAAACAATATATCACAGCCCAACATCGGGGTGTCACCAGTTATGAGCAACTACAACTCGTCTAAGAATAAGAAAAGACAACATAATTTGGAAACAATGTTAATACAAAGCTAAATAAGATAGGAAGGAGAAGCGTTGGACTGCAAACGCCATGCAGCTACCTAGTCAACTCCGAAAGCCTGCTTGAAGTCAAACCAGTAATTGCTATCGCGACCGGAGGCTCCTGGATCTGCACACAGGGTGCAAGGAGTAATGTGAGTACGCCAACTCAGTAAGTAATAAAACTAAATGCAGCTGAGCAGTAAGAAAATATGTAAAACCACGTCATAATGCTACAATAAAACAATATAAGTCCAGAACAATGCAGTAAAGCAATGAAACTCGTAAAAACAACTCAGTTCAGTAAAACCTTGTAAAACATCGTTAAATAATTTCAAACGAGTGACGAAAATAGTGTTGATACCCAATTTTTCTCATATATTTTTAATACACACACAAATATATATATATGTATCTGCATTCCAATTTCACTGTCAAAAACTGTCCGTGTATCTCATTTATGCACTCGTTTCTGCATGATCTCATCGTGTGTTTTGTTGAGACCAAATCATGATTCGCTTCCTGAAATATCCTACTTTGATGTTGTGCTAGAATATATACCCAGTGTGACTCTAAACTAAACGTTAAATGCAGCCAAATTTGCCTGTCAAGTGTCATTTCCAAACCTGTTCCACTATGGTGTATTGGAGCTTAATTTCGTTAATGCTCCATGTGATTGCTTTGACCTCCTTGACTGCTTTGATCCCTGGGATATTAACTTGAAGAGCCGCATATGAGTTATGTTCCACAATTCAGCCATTTTACCCTAAATCTTTGCCAGTCCCATTTGTTCGCACAATGTTGTATTTGAGAAAGCTGGGCAATAGAGCTGCCCCTTTCTAGCCTTGTTGCTATACTTATGCTCATACTTGAATCCCCTTGAATGGAATGAGTACATCTTACTAATACCACCAGTTGAAGGTTCATCAAGATATGAGGCATAGCCACAGTAGCATTTCCTGCAAAAAAGAAAACCTCATTAGTGAAAACAGTCATCACCATGTACTTCTCCAAAAGGATTTGAACATGGTTGATGACTTTGAAATTTCCTTCAAAAATTAGTTGTCCCTTAATGTTTTTTGCGTGGTTCCCTGTATGTTTAGCTGTTCTTTCTGCCGAAGTTGTTCCACACAATCCATTTCTGGACAACTTTCCTATCAAAGTTCCTGCATTTGCATTACTCCAATGTATCTGTACCAGCGTTTCATAAGGCCCAATTCTCTTATATTTTTTTGGCATCTTTGTTTCATATTTGTTGCTTGGAGCCTCCTTTTTGTCTAATGTACTATCTTTTCTATTATAGTTGCTCCAAAATCCTGAAGATTGTACCTGTACCTACCCAATTCTCTTAAACTTTCTGGGCATTTTTCTCCATCTTTCTGTCTGCTTCATTGATCTCACAGCTGCATTGTTGAGTATACTGGTACTCTACATTGTGAGACTCCTTACTCCTATGCTTATGCCTAACTCCAATTCCCTTCCATTGCGCTGAGTACTAGGTACTAATACCACCAATTAGAAATTCCTTGAAGAATAGGGCATAGTTACAGTATCTTTTCCAACAAAAAAGAACCCAGAGTTAGTGTAAAAAGTGGCCTTCAAATCCTCCTCTCTTAGGACTTGGATGTGTTGATCAAAATTATGTTCCTGTATGCTGCTTCCTCCTTTATCTTCCCTCCTCAATTCTTGGCTACTTTGACCCTTAGATATGGACATTGCAACTTGTCTTCATTTACTATCCTCCTACCAATTGAGTCCAGTTCCCAAAACTCCTGGCAAACTATGTTTCCAGAATCAAGAGCATAGTTGACAAGATGGTTAGCCAGCTTATTTCATTCTCTGAAAATGTGAGACATCACATAGTTTGTACCTTCTAGTAGATGCATGATATCTGGTACCTCATCGGTTATGCACCAAGGTGGCTTCCACTCCCCAGTAATAATTTTCTTCATTAACATAGAATCTGTTTGGATGCCCACATGTGCATAATGTAGGGATCAATAGAATTTCAGTGCTTTTACAATAGCCGCCACTGCCTCTGCCACAGTGTTTGTGGTTTCATGGATTTCTTTCCCCACTACAAGTATATTATCCCCTTGTTAATTTATTTCTTATGCAATAACATATTGCACTTCTCCCCGGATTCCCTCTTGATGCACCATCTGTGTTTACTTTAAGCCATCATTAACTTGGAAATTCCCATAACACTCTGTTTACCTTCAGCCTGGGTGTGTAGTTCTCCATCATGGCTATCAGATGTTGCCATCTGTGAGGAACAATACCTATTCCTAGTTTTCTCACTTTCACTAAGTCTTGCAATGTAGATGATACTTGATAGATCACTCTGGCTGTTGATATTGCATCCCCATATCTCATGTTGTTCCTTCTTTTCCAAAGCTTCCATACAATGCATGAAGGCAGTGCTTGCGTGATAGATTTAAGCTTGTGACACACATTTGCAGTCCAATACGTAGTAATTGCCTGATGCATTGTTAAGCCCTGCAATCCAATTCCAGCCCTTGTAAGAAAGTTCAAACAGTTCTTGCAGTATGTAATTTGAAAAACAGATGTTGTATGTTTCTTCTTGTGGTTCGGTGCAGCACTAGCATTTTGATGCCATCAAGTAGCCTATTCTTCTCATAAAATCATCTAATGGAAGTTTCCCTTTTCACACTTTCCACATGAAGAAAGCAATTTGAAATGGCAGCCCCTTCAACCTAATCATTCTATATGCTATACTTGGCTCCTCTTTCCTTATCATATACTCCCAAGTAGATTTAACACTAAAGAATCCTCTAGTCTCCAACATCCAATAAGAAAATCTAGCTCATTTTGCATCTGTGCTGGTTTAATCCTTTACACAATGTGCATTGCATACTCTTCAGGTAAAATCTCCAGTAATCTATCCACATTCCATGCCCCTTCCTCAACCACATCTAACACATTGTGCACTGAATCATCCACTCCGAAATCCTGAGGAACATTAAAGTAAAGAGCCCCTGGTCCTGTCCAGTTGTCAAACCAAAATAAGGAAGATCCCATTTTAGGATGCCAGCCTATTTGATGTTCTATCAGCTCCCTGCATTCTAGCATTTTCCTTCATACATGCAATCCTTTCCTCCAAGGTACAATGATTGAATTCAATTTCTTGCAGTATTTCTGGCTCATTAATGAACTCCATAGACTTGGTTTTGTTCTATAATTCCACCATAACTTAGATAACAAGGCCATTGAAACATCATGTAGTGATTTGAAGCCAACCCCCCCTTCTTCAAATGGCATGCACAATGTATTCCACGATGCCCACTGTCCGTTATTCCCCCCAACTAAACTGCGTAAAATTTTTATACAATTTATTTATAACATATTTTGAAGGGTTAACTGCTGACGGCAAATGCATGGGTATGCTCTACAGTACATTAGCTATCAGAACTGCTTTTCCTCGAATAGATAACAACTTCCTTATCCATGTTTGCAACTTGTCCAACACTATAGTGATATTGCCTTGATAATAATCCATTTTCTCCTAGCATAAAAGATAGGACAACCTAGGTATATGATTGGGAAATTCTGCCTTTTGATCCCTATGATTCTTTCCACTTTCAAAAACAGTTTTTAATCTATTAGATGATGCAAATAGAGTGCATTTATTATCTTTCAAAAATTCTTACAAAAATCTCGATTTCCTTCCTTAGATTCACCAATCAAATGCTCAAATAAAATATAGAATCTTGAATAATAATGAAATCCGAGCTAAGAGAACTTATCCAATCCGCCTGGGTGAAAATGGCCGAAAAATCATTCCAATCAGAGCTTCCAATGTTAAAATATCCTGGCAGTGAATTCCTCATCTACAGACATTTTGGTCGCTTCTGCAACGTTGCTTCCACGATTGCATGCTCGTTGAGATCCACTTAAGTAGCCGGCCCTTCACTTTTGCGACTAAACATTGCTTCTTCAGTTCTGGTCCTGCACCCTCAGTGAACATCTACACACATGCATCTGTGCTCAAACTTTCGCATCTGCGAATTCCCAAGCCCAGGACAACCTCACTTTTGCGCTTCCTTCCTTGCTCCTGCAGCAATGCAAATGCGCAACATCGGTTGTTTTACCAACAGTTGTCAGCCAACTCTAATCTCCTTTCGGGTGGTCTAAAACCCACCCGATCCCCTCGAGACCCTGCCTGAGCATACTAACAACTCTCAGAATATTACACGGACCAACCAGAGGACTCAAATCACACAAAGTACTATAAGAAAAATAAATCCCACCAAAATTCAAACTTAATGAACTATCCATATTTCTAATCTTTCAAACTTACACTGAACCACGTCTAAACAACTCGGAATGACTCCAAAATTTACACACAAGTCATAAATTACCTTATGAACTTATCCAAAGGCTTGTAATACCAAACATACCTCGATAATTACCAAGTCAAGTATGAGTCAAACTTATCAATTTTTCAGAACTTCAAATTATCAACTTTTGGCAATTAGCCTCAAATTCATCGTGACAGTTCCAGAACTCATTTCGGGCATATTCCCAAGTCTAAAATTACCATCCGGAACCATCAAAACTCCAATACAAAGTCATTTATATAAAAGTCAAATCTCGATCAACTCGTACAACTTAAGCTTCCAACAAAGAAACTAACTATTCCGATCCATTCCTAAATCTTTCCGAAATCAAGCTAAATATTCCCGCAAGTCACGAAATAACAAATAAGCATATGCAAAGTATTAAATAGAGAAACGAGGCTCAAATATATAAAACCATCGGCTAGATAATTACAGTCCTGAAGTTTTAATCTATAAAAATTGAACTTCTAACACATTTTTGTGGAGTTTAAGCATATTTTTATTTTTCAACCACTCTCTCATAATTTATTGATTTTTCTTAAAAGGGTTGTCTTATTTCAAGATCCCTTTTACTCAAAAAGTAAAGAATTAGTAGTAAAAATAAATTCGGTTGACAAGGGTTATGAACTTATAATTAGATATGGAGTCGATCCCATGATTATAAGTTCTTTCCTAATTGAATTAAGATGAAATAAGATTATGTGCATTCTCAATAAAAGAAGAATCCATTCGAGGCCATCTAAAGAAATACGGAGTACTATATTTACATATTGATTTATACGTCCTTATATTTTATTTAGGATTTCGGACCTACTTTTAGATATCAATATTGGACCCTATTCACCTCTTTGGGTGAATCAAGGAATAAATTTCAAGAGTGAAATATTTTGAAACTAGATATATAGTGGAAATGAAACAAGTGGTCTTTATTTTCTCTCGTTTATACAGGAACAATAGGTTGAACATGAGAAAGAGAAATAATCCCAAATAAAAACATTTCAATAAATACTTACCTACTTCTTTCCAACAGAAAAGATCCTTCTTTAATCTTCTAAAGTTGAAAATGTTGCACAACTCATTTAGTGAACAAATTTATGTGGGCCTCTGATGACCCAAAATGGGTACTTCATTGAGTTGGATTTTTCTTGGGCTATACTTGATACTTATGCATATTTGTAAAGGAATTTATACGAGTTTTCAACGGAAAACATCCTACACACGCCATTCATCTAACCCTGCTTGTAGTTAGGGATGTTTTCTATTGGGAAATTTTCGTTCCTATACCATGTAGGAAATTATATTACCAAATATATTTATAGTTTGTATATTACCCTTCATGCTAATAGTATTTCTACAAAATATAGACAATGTATTAAATAAGGAATCATTGTAGCTGTAGGCTTCCTTATTTAGGAGCGCTAAAATTGGGAGATTAAATATTCTTCCAGATCTTCCACAACACAAATTACGCACATTAATCTTCTTCGTCAGTTTCGTTTCAAATTTAGCGTCTCTGCTTTTTCGATACACTGTGTTTCAAATTTTTTTCTGATTTAACAAATCTAAACGACTAATTCTTCTACATCAAACGCAATTATGTCCAAATTTCAGTAATACAAAGCAAAGGAAAAGAGAGCAGCAATTCCACCATTGACAGCCATTAAAAAGCTTTGAAGCTTTGAATTCAAATTTGGGTTTTCAAAAATCATTATTTGTTTGGATTGGGTGTTGTTGCAAATAACTGAGAATATGGTTTGGAGTTTATATCTCAATTATGAGGGGTTTTGGTGAAGATTAGACTTGGTTTTGGCTGAATTTCGGATTGAAACTCGAAGAAGAAGAAGACATGACATACATTATATTACAGAAATTATAGATAAATTGTAGAAAAGTTGTATTCTGTTGTTCATTTATTTTTCTTTTATTCATTTAACTATTGTATGAAAGTTGAACAACATTGTACAAAAATTATATTTAAGTGGTATTATATGTAGTTGTATATAACTTAGTAAAAATAATGTACGAAAATTGTAGATAATTTGTAGATAAGTTGTATAATATATAATTAGTTGTATGAAAATTATTTTTACTATGTATAAATCAGATACAAAATATACAAAAGACATATTGTATAAATTTTGTATGTAAGTTTTATGTTATTGAAGTTGTATTTCACTGGGTGGAAATAATGTGTGAAAGTTGTAGAAAATTGTAGATAAGTTGTATTCCTCTATAACGGGAGATGTTGGCATATCAAGTAACTTTGTGTTCCAGACGAACATGCACGAAAATAAAAGATAAATTCTATTATGAACAGTTTGTATATAACTTGTAGAAACATTGAAATTCTGTTTTTTCATATTAATTTTTCAAATGATATGCAGTTTTATTGTAGAATAAATGTAGAAAATAAGCCATTGTGAGTCTTATTTGACTCATTCCTCACATTCAACCTATTCTACAAATTCACGCCTCTTTAAATACAATACAACCATACTTTCTTGAATTTAAAGGTATAGCAATATATATAACTTAAAAAATATCTTCTCCTCTGCACAAGTTAGCTCCAAAACAGACGAAGTGGAATAACAAGCTCCCATCAAACTTTTAACACAAAAACGCAAAGCTCAAATTTTATGAATAAACAACAGTTACATTTATCTACAATTGCTGCAATATAATATATGTCATGTCTTCTTCTTCTTCTTCGAGTTTCAATCTGAAATTCAGCCAAAACCAAGTCTAATCTTCACCAAAACCCCTCAAAATTGAGATATAAACTCCAAACCATATTCTCAATTATTTACAACAACACCCAATCCAAACAAATAATGATTTTTGAAAACCCAAATTTGAATTCAAAGCTTCAAAGCTTTTTAATGGATGTCAATGGTGGAATTGCTGCTCTCTTGTCTCTTTGAAGGTTTGTTCTTCTTCATTGAGAAAATTTGAAGCTGAAGGTAAATGTGTGTATGAACTTTGAAGATTTGACTTCAATTTTGACTGGTTGTAGAAGAAAAAGCTTGAAATTGGACGTTAATGGAAGGGTGTTACATATGTTTCTCTGGTTTTAGCAGAGGGAAAAATGGGTTTGAAACGTGGGTGTGGGGAGATACGTGGGTGAGGGTGTGGGTTTGGGAGAGAGAAACTTGGGGGGTGGGGATTTGGATGAATATACGGTAGCGTTAATTAAGGAGTGATATACAGTACATTAATTGTACAGTTAAAACACATTATGGTATAGAATTGGTAATTAGGTATACTAAATGTAATTAAATCAAACCTTAAACATTGAGGGTAATATAGTTTCCTATATGGAATAGGAATNATATTCTCAATTATTTACAACAACACCCAATCTAAACAAATAATGATTTTTGAAAACCCAAATTTGAATTCAAAGCTTCAAAGCTTTTTAATGGCTGTCAATGGTGGAATTGCTGCTCTCTTTTTCTTTCCTCTTATATTACTGAAGGAACCCGAAATCATAACCATCAAATCGACCAGGCTTGTGCTCATCTTCCCCGGGCACAAAAACATTGGGACAAGATTGCAGAGGTGCCGACGGTGCCTTGGCTATGGAAGAAATAATGAGATTTTGATACAGAAATCATGGGTGTGGGAGGGAAACCTGGGTGAAGGTGTGGGAATTGGAGAGAGAAACGTGGGGGGAGTGGTATTAGAAGGAATATACGGTACCATTAAATTAGGAGTGTAATTAATACCCTTAAAACCCACTAATGGTATATAGTAACTGGTAATTAGGTATACTAAATATAATTATATCAAACCTTAAACATTGAGGGTAATATATTTTCCTATATGGTATAGGAATGTAAAAATTCCTTTTCTATTTGAACTCACTGATACACATGCCTATAGTTACCCATCCTACACTCGTCGTTTATCTTACCCACCCATTTGCTTAAACAACTATTGAAGTCGCTTAATTAACCAAATCAATTCTTTAAGTAACTTGATAAGTTGTTTAAATAACTCAATTATTTGTTTAGGTGACTACTGAAGTTGTTTAAGCAACTTAATTAGTTGTTTAAACAACTACTGTAGTTGCTTAAATAACTCGATCAATTTAGTTCAGTTACTTTTTATCTTTGTAACGATCCGGCCAGTCATTTTGAAAAACATCCTGATCCCCTGCTAACTGCTTCTTCAGTGTCTATTTATGTTGTTGTGAATTGCCGGGATGGTTCATCTTGAGTTTCGGAGTATTTTTGGACATTTAGTCCCTAAATGAGAGCTTAAGCCTTAGAATTTGGACCGTAGTGGGAGCACTGTGAAGACGAGTCTAGAATGGAATTCCATCAAATCAGTTAGCTCTGTTGGGTGATTTCGGGCTTAGGAGCATGTCCGGATTGTGGTTTGGAGGTCCGTAGCTTATTTAGGCTTGAAATGACGAAAGTTGAATTTTTGGAATTTCGGGCCGATAGTAAAATTTTGATATCGGGGTCGGAATCCGAAAGTTGGAATAGGTATGTAGTATTGAATATGACTTGTGTGCAAAATTTGGGGTTAATCGGACATGGTTTGGTTGGTTTCGGCATCGGCTGTAGAATTTTGGAAATTCTAGTTCATTAGGTTTGGATTGGAGGTGATTCGTGATTTTAGCGCCGTTTGATGTGATTTGAGGGCTCGGCTAAGTTCGTATGATGTTTTAGGATTGGTTGGTATGTTTGGTTGAGGTCCCAGGGGCCTCGGGTGAGTTTCGGATGCTGAACGGATTTGAATATGGACTTAGGCATTTTCTGATATTGCTGAACCTGCTATAACCGCACTTGCGTATGTGGGATCGCAGGTGCGATGCCGCAGAAGCGGCTTGGTAATCACAGAAGCGGAAAAGGGCCAGGGCTTCAGGAACCGCAGGTGCGGCTGGGGGACCGCAGATGCGGCCAAGTCACAGCAGATGCGGCCCCAGCCCGGATAAGCGGATTTCGCACCCGCGATGCCTTCTCCGTAGGTGCGGGACCGCAGATGCGTCCCCATGACCGCAAATGCTGTAATCACTTGGCAGAAATATTAAATTTTGAGGGTTTGAAGTTCATAACATCATATTCGATTTTGGCTCGGGAGAAGGCGATTTTGTGAGGTTTTTGAAGAGGAAATAAGTGGGTAACGATTCCTAACCCTATTTTGTTTATATTTCATCAATCTATTATTATTTTACTCATCCAATCAAGGAATTTGAGTGGAAAAATGAGAATTTGGGGGGGATAAGTTCCCCAATGGAGTTTTCAGGTTTTGATCGGGTTTTAGTTGTCGAAATTGAATCATTTTTGGAGGAGTGATCTCATGAGTGAATGGGTGTTCTAAATTGGTAACTTTTACTCGATTCCGAGACGTGGGCCCGAGAAGGATTTTTGGGTATTTTTCTAATTTCTCGTTGTAGCTTTAAATTCATTATTTAAATTAGTTGCTTGTAATTTTATTTATGTTATGTAATTTATTTGATTAGATTTGGGCTACTCGGAGTTGGATACTCATGGCAAGAGCGTGATATCGGATTGATTTTGAGTTGGTTTGAGGTAAGTGGCTGGTCTAACCTTGTGTGGGGGAACTCCCCATTAGGATTTTGGTATTGTTGTTATATGAATACCGTGTACGTGAGGTAATGAGTGTGTACACATGCTAATTGTTGAAAGCCCCCGTTTTCATTAAGTAAATATCTGTGTTTTTTCCTTAATTGAGAAATACTAGTATGTGAAGCCTCATGTTTAGCTTAAGAAAGCATTCTTATGTGACTTAACTGTCTTATCTGTTTTAACTGCTTACTTGAATTATGCGTAGCATGTTTAGAGTAGGAATTTCCAGTCTCTTGATACAAACTTGAATAGAATTGTAGATCTTCTTGTTGAAACTGTTGTGTATTTACTTTGGGACTACGAAACGGTATTCCGAGAGATCCCTCTTGCATGTTTACTTTGCGACTATGGAATGGTATTACGAAAGATCCCCCTGTATATTTATATTTGGGACTACGGGATGATATCCCGGGAGATCCCTGTACTGGATATTTACTTTGGGACTACGGAACGGTATTCGGGGAGATTCCCCTGCACATTATGATTTGGACTATGGGACGGTATCCCGAAGATCCTCTGTACATTTACGTTTGGGACTAGGGGACATTATCCTAGGAGATCCCCTGTTGTTATCTCTGTGTAATGAGTTATTTCTTTCTGTGATTTCATCTTTATTGACTGTTAGTATTTTAATTATACTGTCACATTTAATACTGTTTTTCTTGTTATATATATAACCAGTAGCGCCCTGACCTGATCTCGTCACTACTCGACCAGAGTTAGGCTTGGCACTTACTGGGTACCACTGTGGTGTACTCATGCACTTTCCTGCACATGTTGTTTTTCGTGTGCAGATCCAGGTTCTTCTGTTCAACCATACTATCCGTGACGCGAGGCGATCCAGAGACTTTGAAGTATATCTGCTGCGTCCGCAGACCTAGAAGTTCCTCTCTATTCTCCCTTCAGTTATAGACTTCTTGTATTTTTCTTCGTTTAGACTTCTGGAGTTTGAACACTATGTATTTTTTTAGCTTGTGATTCATGAGATTCCGGATTTTGGGAGTGCTATGTTTCGGTTCGAGAGTGTTATTATTGTATATGCCGAGCTGCATTTCAAACTCTTTGATTATATTACCTGTTAGTTGGGTTTTGTATCTTTCATTCATTTTTTCGTAAATTATTAGGCTTATCTAATCGTACAAACTAGATCTCGTCACGAGAATTTACAGAGGAAGAACTTAGATATTGACAATCTCATATCTATGTGATTTCGGCATATCACTTTTTGAAACAAAAGATATTATTGATGCGCATTGATCACATATTTTAGAAGGGAACAAACAGCTGAAAGGAGTCTCTTTTGCGGGAATCCATATGATTTGTAAAAAAAAATAACTGTTAGTTTTGATATTAGCAAAACATAGTTAAATCGAGTAAAATAAATTGTAGCATTTGAGAAAAATATTATACTTTTATTATTATATATTAAATATTAAAATTAAAAGTTAAATAATATCTCACACTTCTACTAGATTTCCCAGTAAAATTAGAAGCATACTACATTTATACGAAATGATTGGTTAATTACTCGAAGAGCTCTTTTGTTTGATACATAGGACGGTACAAAGTGATGTAACATTTCTTTTGAATAGGATTTTAAAAATAGGACCGAAGCCTGATTGAAGTTCTTGTCATGTAACTTCCCAACGGTAGTTAGTGTTTGATGAGAGTATTTGAGAAGAGGTTGTTTTGTCTCTCATTGGAAAAAGAAAGAAAGGAAGAGGTGTTTAAAAGCACTTCTTTGTCTTATATAGTTTGAATATTTTGAGGGTATTTTGGAGGGAAATTGAAATTTGACTATATTATTAATAGTCAAGATTGGGCACTTGGACACTTGGGCTTTGGGCCAATTAAGTAGCCTGAATTAATATTTTAGCCACCCATTATTTGATTAATTAAAAACGTTTTTAGCCTTTTAATTTCAGAAAAACGTTTTAATATTTTTTTTTTAAAATTCAAAAGAAGGTGGCTATTGGTTTTAAAAGGTGTCTGTTATGAAGAGATGAGTCTGTTAATTCCAACAGACTCCTAGAGGTATTATAAATACCTATTTCATCTCCAAAACGAAATCATCTGAAAAATTCTTCATCTCTTTCTCTTCTACTTATTTTCTACAACTCACAACTATTTTGTTCTTGTGGAAATTCGAGTTAATTGCTGAAACTCGAATTTTAGAGACTTTGTAGAATCCTGGAGGAATTCTGCCATAATCCCTGCAGCAACGAAATTGGGAGGCTTAAATTCCTTAAGGACAGTGACTACACTATCAAGGCCTAATTATTTTGTCCCATATTCTATTATAATTTTCTAACACCGACAAGTTGTTTTAAGATTATCATTCCATTTAGTGGTTTGAGGTCTTGAGTAGCTTCATATAATGTATTATGACTTGCATGCATGGTTGTTTTTTATTTTGGGAAAGTTCGAGATTGATTTAGAAGAGTATTCTCAATTTAGAAGTTTTAAGTTGGAAGAGTTGACCAATATTAGACTTATGAGTACACGATCTCGGATTCACATTTGATGGTTTCAATTAGTTTGTATGGTGATTTTAGACTTAGGCGTATATCCGGATTTGTATTTGAAGATTTCTAGGATGATTTGACTCTTTTTGTCAAAAGATGGCAATTTGAAGCTTTAGAAATTTGATAGGAGTCATGTGTGACAAGAAAGTGCCACCGTTACTAAAAGGTAAGTTTGATAGAGCAGTGGTAAGGCCTGCCATGTTGTATGGGACCGAGTGTTGGCCGGTTAAGAACTCACAAATTCAGAAGATGAAAGTAGCAGAGATGAGGATGTTGAGGTGGATGTGCGGGCAACAAGGATGGATAAGATTAGGAATGAAGATATTCGAGAGAAGGTGGGTGTGGCCCACATGGAGGATAAGATGCAGGAAGCAAGACTCAGATGGTTCGGGCACATTCAAAGGAGGAGCACTGATGCACCGGTGAGAAGGTGTGAGCGACTGGCTTTGGTGGGAACGAGGAGAGGTAGAGGGAGACCTAAGAAGTATTGGGGAGAGGTGATCAGGCAGAACATGGCGCGACTTAGGATTACTGAGGACATGGCCCTTGACAGGAAATTATGGAGGTCGAGCATTAAGGTTGTAGGTTAGGGGGAAGTTGTGGATATTTCTACAGCGCACTAGAGTGAGACTAGCCAGTTAGGAGTTAGTCTTAGGATGCTACTGACCAACTACTGATGCAGGGCTTTATCTGTTGGATATTAGTATACCCTCCATCTTTTTCGTATTCCTATATTTCTTATATTGATGTTATTTTATTATTTTATGTTATGTTATGTATTTTATGTTATTTTAGTATGAGTCTAATGATAGTACTAATATATCGTCTCTTGTTGCTTTCTTGAGTCGGAGTCTCGTAGAAAAAGCCTCTCTGCCCCTCGGGGTAAGGGTAAGGTCTGCGTACATATTACCCTCCCCAGACCCCACTTATGGAATTATACTGGGTTGTTGTTGTTGTTGTTGTTGACCATGAGTTGACTTTGTGGCTATAGGTTTGGATTGTTATTCTGGGACTTGTCATTTAAAACTTGTGTGCAAAAGTTTTGGTTCCATTATGAGTTGATTTGGTAGGATTTGAACACGTTCGAAGAAATTTGAAGGTTTGAAAATTAAGAGAATGATCTTGATCTTCGATTCCCGTTTTTGATATTATTTATGATGTTTCAGTCTTTGGGATAAGTTTGGATAATATATTTGGACTTGTTAGTATGATTGGACGGTGTTGAGAGGCTCGTGTGAGTTTCGAGGTAGATTTAGACCATTTCTAGGCCCTTTATAGTTGCCGAGTTTTGGCTAAAGAGTGTACCTTATTATCGCGAAGCACTAGGCCGCGTTTGCAAAAAAGTAAAATGCAGCTTTGGACTTATGAATCACGTTCACGGAGGGAAATCTTGAGATCATAAAGAAGAAATTTCTTTTGTCAATGGGCTAACTTAAAGAGCTTATATCTTGCAATCCACACAAAATTTGGAGATGATCTAAAAGGGTAAGTTATAGCTCTTTATGTCTAGTTTTTAGAAAATTAAATTGTTTGTCAGTTGTACAAAATGTTATGTCCATTATATCATAGGCTATCTGGAAAGAGTTGCGCTATATTTTTTGAAGTTTGTTCATCGCGATCGCATAGCTTCTTGGCCGTGATCGCGAAAGGGTAATATTTATTTTTCAAATTGTGATCGTGAGGTTGGTGACCGCGATCGCAAAGAAGAAGGCCTGGCAGGGATATTTAATATCCAATTTCCGGATTTTGAGTTTATTTTATTTACATTTTGAGTTCTTGGAGCACATGTAAGCCGATTTTGGAGGAGCTTAATATCCCATCACGAGGGTAAGTAATTTTATCTTTTTTTAATTTATATTTTATTTTTCTATGGAGTGTTACACCAAAATCAAGGATTTGAAGAGAGAAAATTGGGGGGTTTTAACTTGAACTTAAGAGAATGAATATTGGGGATTTGAACATGAAATTGAAGTTGGATTTGGAAACTAATTATATATTTGGAATCGGTAGAATATGATTCATCAAAATTTGGTATTGATTTTGGATTTTGGGCACGCGAGTGCCACGACCCAAAATTCAACTAGTCGTGATGGAACCTAACCCAACCCGCTAGGTAAGCCAGTCAACAACTATCCAATTCCAATAAAACTTAATAAGACAACTAAGTAAAAGAAAATATCTGAATCTTATATATTTTTCAAGGATTAATAGTACAAATCATGAACTTCTAAGATTAGAATTTACAAAGCCGGTATGAAATAAATACATCATCTATTCGAAAAGTACATAAACAGATTTTTATATTCTAAGGCTACCATGAACAAGAGGCAACTACAATCGGAACGCAGGTACGTCTTCAATTCTAGCTCCCGTCGATCACAACAACACCAGCAGCCAACATCTGCACGCAAGATGCAAAAGTGCAATATGAGTACAACCGACCCCATATACTCAATAAGTAATAAACTTAATATTAGGTTGAAAATAGCGACGAGCTAGAACAAAGGTCGGGTCCAACACCAATAGCCAACAACATTTTATAACAATGTAAAGCAAGTTTAACAGAAATAACTCTGAAATAAAATGCTCAGCTTTTTCATAGTTTCCGAAAATAGTTCCGCTCGTTAAGTATATCAGTGAAAACCCAAATCCTTTATCGAAATCGTCGAAAATATGAGTGAGTTTGAAAACTATAATTTTTTCCAAAATTCTTTCAACAATAAATAAGATGTTTCATTTTTCTTTCCAGATAGCAAGTGTAAAATACATATCTATGCCCATAAGTCAATTTGTGAGAGAAGTCATGAATGGCACCATATTGTACAACATGAGGAAAAGTGCATCTCTATACCTGTATGTCAAGTGTGCATGCCAAATGCGATGCGACTCAGTGATAAAACCATATGCATACTCTCAGAGTATCAATTCACTTAGTCCTCCCAGTCACACAATCCTTACAGCCACTCAGTCCTTACAGTCACTCAGTCCTCACAGTCATTCAGTCCCCCCAATCACTCGGCACTCGGTAAGTACTTGCGCTCACTGGGGTGTGTACAGTTCTGGAAGGGCTCCTTGAGAAAGTTAACTTATAAAAATGATTCTTTCTGTGGGAATTTAAACTTGTATTCCAACTAATTTGATAATTAATAAAGTAGCAATTTTTATATTGAAAATATTTGACAGCAGGGTGTAGAAGTCGAGGATTAAGGTAGAAGGTTAGTAGGTAGTTTATAGTTGTTCACCGATAGTCTTAGTAGCATGCATGTCCCTTCATATTCTTATATTTCTATTACGTTATGTGGTTGTGTTCGCCTCAGGTATTGTATTCCTTGCTGCTATTATTTGGTACTACTTATCCTTTATCCCCTCCCCCCCTCTTTTCTCTTCCTTCCTTGCTTTCCACTTCTTCTTCTTATCCTTCCTGAGCCGAGGGTCTATTGGAAACAGTCTCTCTACCTGCATTAGATAGGGGTAAGGTCTGCGTACAGACTACCCTCCCTAGACCCCACATATTGGGATCAAACTGGGTTTGTTATTATTATTTATTATAAAATATTTGAAAAGATTATAATATTTTTTATTTCAAAAATAATAATAATAATTCCATTCTTTTTTTTTTTGGAGACCGAGATTACTATTTTACAAATGACTAGCAGTATCTCACAAAATATCCTTAGTTCTTCATTTCCAAAATAAATAAATAGAGTTGTCAATATGCGCGGAGGGCGGCTAGCTCAACCCAGCCCACGTGGGCTTTAGCAATTGACGGGCTGGGCTTGGCTAACCCACCATTTTGATGGGCCTTATAATGATCAACCCATTACCAGCCCTATGTGGCCTACGGGCCCCCACGAGCCGGCCAATCATTTTTTAAAATATAATTTATATTTTTTCTTTAATTTCTAAACTAAAAAAAGATAAATATTTAAAAGTTAAAAAAATCTTATGGGAAAAAATTTACAAAACTTAATAACTTTTTATATGGCTCTAATATATCACAATAAACACTAAAAAAGTAAAAGACAAGACTATATTTCATTCACTAAAAGTCAAAACTCAGAACAAACTATCCAATAGAATGCTCATGATGCTTATGGGATATCTAATACATCATCTTCATCGAACACATTTGAATCCGCTAATGAGAATTGAGAAGGTTGTCTTAACTTCACTTTCTTCTACATCTACAATTCGTATGTAATGTTAATTAGTTAAATATTAAGAATAATTAAATTTTTAAAACTAATTAACGATAAGACTTTGATCATTTAATATGATGAGCTTAACAAACTTTAAACTTGGGATACTCTTCTTGTTATTTTTTGTGTCACATACTTTTTATATTTTATATATTTTTATTAGGCCCACGGGCCGGCCCAGTCCAACCTTAGTCAAACCTCACGGGTCACGAGCTTATTCGGACTGGGCTTAAAAGCCTCGTTTTTTAACGGGCTCCAAAATTCGGGGGAAGTGCACGATTGGCCACTAATAACATGTCACGACCCCCGTTCACCCTCCATGAACATGTCGTGATGGCACCTAGTTCCTACAACTAGGTAATCCTAACAGGGCGGAAATAACAATTTAAACTTGCAGAATAATCAATTAAAACTGGATATATGAAAAATAACAACTGCATATAAGGCCGCTCGGCCTATACACTCTCAAGATATGCGGAAGTCTACAACTCAATCCCAAAATCCGGAAACTCACGGGAAGCACAGGCTAACAGAATTACCATAAGTACTCTAATCTCCAGAATGTCTACATCAAAAGTATAATAGGATAACAGCTCTATATCTAGAGTAAAGAAGAAGACTCGTCGGTCTGCGGACGCTGCAGATATACCTCGAAGTCTCCGTATGTCTCCTCGCCTCAAGGATAGTGCGCATGAGTAGAGGTACCTGGATGATCTGCACATGAAAAACATGCGCAGGAAGGGCATGAGTACACCACAGCGGTACTCAATAAGTGTCAAGCCTAACCTCGGTTGGGTAGTAACGAGGAAGGTCAGGGCCCTACTGAGACAAAATATAACAAAAATAATAATTAACAGTATAATAATCTGAAAGAAATAATAAGTACAACAGTGAAATAAGGCAGGTCAACGAGGCAATAACAACTACAAAAGACAGAGTAAACACAAAGTAAATACAGCTCAATGTCAATGATACCAATGAGGGTCTCCCAGGATACCGTCCTGTAGCCCTTTCCTCAACTGTCCAGTGGATCTCCCAGGATACCGTCCCGTAGTCCAACTCATGTACCAATACCGAAGGATCTCCCGGGATGCCGTCCCGTAGTCCAATCATCAATGTGCAGGGGGATCTATCGGGAATCTAACCCACAATCTCAAAGTAGAAGTGCAGGGGGGTCTACCGGGAATCGAACCCGTAGTCCCAAAGTAAACAGACAAGGGGGGAGCTACCGGAATCCCACATCCGTAGTCCCAATGTAAATGCGCAACCACAGCCAAAAACATACCAAGGAATGAAGTGCGAAAGACAACAACAAATAGAACTAGCCTAGCATGCTTCACGTAGTACAGTCAAAACAACTTAAGCAATTAGGTAGTCAAGTCAGCTAAACATGCTTTTCCTAGTGTAGCACAAGTTATAGTTTCAAGTAGAATGAGGCAAATAAGAAAGAAATTAAATCTCAACAACTTAAGTAAAAACCGGATTTTTCATCAATCGGCTCAAGCACGCGTTCGTCATCCTCACGTACAAGGTACTCAAACATCAAGTAATAATCCTAAGGGGAAAAGGTCCCCCACACAAGGTTAGGCAAGCCACTTACCTCGAACCGGCTCAATATCACTAGAAACCACGCCCTTGCCACAAGTATCCGACTCCAAATGGCCCAAATCTATTCAATTCAATTACATATCGTAAATAATATTGTAAACAACTGATTCCACTATTAAATTTAAAGCTAGGGCGTGAAAATAGGTAAAATGACCAAAACGCCCCTCAGGCCAACGTCTCGGAATCAAATAATTTTTACATTTTCAGAACCCTCGTACTCTCACGAGTCTAACCATATAAAAATCTCCCAAATCGGAGGTCAAATGCCCACTCAAAACCCAATAGTTTGGTCTATGAACTTTTACCAATTTTTATTCAAAAATCCGAAATTTAAAGATGAATTCGTGATTAAATTAGTGGGTATTAAGCATAAGAGAGTAGAGAATCGTTACCCAATCGTTGCTCTTGAAAACCCCTCAAAATTGCTCTCAAATCCGAGCTCTCTAGCTTGAGTTTTGTTAAAAATGGCTAAACCCTCGTTTTAAAATGATTTAATACTGCCCAGATGTTTGTTCTATGCAATCGCAAGAAAATGAATGCGATCGCGAAGAGTAAATTGTAAAGGCCCGAAAAATGGTCTATGCGAACGCAGATAAGGGCTTGCGATCGCAGAAGAGAGAGAAGTAGGTCTACGCGAACGCAACAGGGGTTCCGCTATCGCGTATAAGAATTTGGGCTCTGAGACACCAGCCCAATTTACTCAGTGCGAACGCGGGGAATGGAATGCGAAAGCGGAGAAGGAAAAATCGAAACTATGCGATCGCGGTCAAATTTATGCGATCGCATTGAAGAAAAGTTCTGCAACAGCTGAATGGATTTTCTGCAACATTTTCAAACTCCAAAATGCTCTGTTTAGCATCTGAAACACACCCGAGGCCCCCGGGACCTCAACCAAACCTACGGACATATCGCATAACATCATTCAAACTTGTACCAATCCTTAAACCACCTAAAACAACGCCGGAAACACGAATTAATCAAAAATTCAAAACCTAAGAACTTCGAATTCCAACAAAACACGTTTTCGATCAAAAACCTGACCAAAACACGTCCGAATGACCTGAAATTTTGCATACACATACCAAATGACATGACGGAGCTACTGCAACTTCCGGAATTCCAATCCGACCCTCGGATCAAAAACTCACTATCGGACCGGAAACTTCAAAAATTCAAACTTCGGCATTTCAAGCATAAATGAGCTACGAACTTCCAAAATAGATTCCGAACACGCTCCAAACCCTGAATTCACCTAACGGAGCTAACGGAACCATCGGATTTCCATTCCGAGGTCGTCTTCATACTGTTCCGACTACGGACCATTTTTCAACACTTAAGCTCTCATTTAGGGACTAAGTGTCCCAAAACACTCCGAATCCTAATACCGAACGTCCCGGCAAACCAAAATAGCAAAAATGGACTTAGGGGAAGTAGTTAATGAGGGATCGGGGCGTAAATTCCAAAAATGACCGACCGGGTCATTACATAACATATGTATTTACTTTTAAGCCACCGTTTAAAATGTCTTTAGTCTTTAGCCACTGTTTTAATAAACTTTAACTGCCCTGATGAAAATACCCTTCTGCACATGTCCTTAACTTTTGTACTTAACTTCAGGACTTTAGGACTACATGTCCTTAACTTTTGAACTCGGAACTCTAAGTTCAGGACTTCAGGACTACATGTCCTTAACTTTTGAACTTGTAACTCTAAGTTCAGGACTTCAGTACTATATGTCCTTAACTTTTGAACTTGAAACTCTAAGTTCAGGACTTCAGTACTACAGTTCCTTAACTTTCGAACTTGAAACTCTAAGTTCAGGACTTCAGGCTGCATGTCCTTAACTTTTGAACTTGGAACTCAAACTTCAGGACCAAGCGTCCTTAACTTTTGAACTTGTAAGTCAAAGTTAAGGACATATTGTCCTTAACTTTTGAGCTTGTAAGCCAAAGTTAAGGACATATTGTCCTTAACTTTTGAACTTGTAACTGTAAGTTAAGGACTGTTTGTCCTTAACTTTTGAAGGTGTAACTGTAAGTTAAGGATTGTCTGTCCTTAACTTTTGAACTTGGAAATCAAAGTTAAGGACCTATTGTCCTTAACTTTTGAACTTGTAATTATAAGTTAAGGACTGGATGTCCTTAACTTTAGAACTTGTAACTGTAAGTTAAGGACTGCATGTCCTTAACTTTTGAATTACAAGTTCAAAAGTTAAGGACCAAGTGTCCTTAACTTTTGAACTTAATATATATATTTAAATATGTATCTTTCTGATAAATTCAGTTTTTTCTCCGTTTTGACTAAAAATTTATCCAATTTAAAAACCATAGCAGGTAAAAGTCAAAAGAGAAGGAGAATTAAAAAGGTGATCATGACTTAACACCTAATTCCCTCTCCATAGGATCTCAAGGCACAGTACGTATAGTAGTAGTAGCAGTAGACTCAGTAGAAAAAAATATAATGAATTTCTATTGCTTATATGCAGTGTTCTAAGGAGTAGGCCTTGTATTTTTCTTTGACTCAACCTTCCATTCTCCATTAACTACATATTCTGGCGTAGCTTTTTTGAGATCATAAAAAAGGAGTCACTTTTCAATGGCAAAGACAAAGCAAAATATACAGGAAGAAGACGATAAAGAAAAAGAAAGAGAATGAATGTTGGGAATGGAAGAAGAATATGCAGAGAGAATAGCCCAGAAAGAGAATTGAAACTGGCGTATTATCCAACCTGTGATACCACTGTATTTCTGTTTGGGAAGGAAAGGGTAACAACGTCCTTTCATATTAATTTTAATAAACTAGTGGCTACTTTTGCTCAGCATTAAAAATACTGGATAAAAAGTAAATACCACTTTAAATAGTGGCTACCCCATACAATTTTTACCCAAAATTCTAGCCCAGTCTTACTAAATCACGGGCTGGGCCCATATTGACGGCTCCGCTCTATAAATAAACCTTCAAAAAAAAAATTCCCCATTGTAATTGTAGAAACTCATTTTTTTTTTCACTCCTTCACTTTAATTACAGGTTTCTTTTCCGTTTGCCCTTCAAAACCTCATTGTACAATGTCTTAATTACTCTTCATTTGACTAACCAAAGGAGTTACTCTCTCCGATCCAATTTAATTAATTTTTTTTTATCTTTTAACATTAATAACGATAAAATTGACCATATTAACCTTAATTTGTTCATTGAAAATACAAAAAATACTCTTAGGCTTTTCACTCCAAAGGCAACTTTAAAAAAAGAACCTAATTCTTCTTGACATCTAAAAAAACCAAATATTGTGAACCACTTAAAAAAAAGCCAAAAAATTATTTAAAGTGAATAGTAGGGAGTAGTAATATTCAACGATAAGTATAAATTAGAACATCATAAAACCAATTCAAAATCATACATGACAATTAATATGAATTTAATGTGAATTCAGAAACTCAGCTCTGAGTTGAAACTGTACTCCTCTCAAGGCATGAGCAGTGAATGTGAGTGTATATTAGCCGGAAACTAGTTGAGCATTAATTATTCGAACTTGAATTTGATGTTCAAATGAATTTATAACGATATTCAAACTTAGAAATAGTATTAAAGTGGTCGTGCCTATCAAGTATATCAAGTATGGCCTAGATCAATGGATGAGGACAGAGATTTGTTCCAGCAGGTAGCTTTACTGCACCTAGTTCTCTTTACTGCACCTAGTTCTCTCAGCTGTCTAGCTTTATATGTTTCCACCCTCAAACCTCTCTTAGGTCTAGTGACATCTACTCCCTCCATTCACTTAAAATTAAATTTTCATTTTTAGTTGATACTTTACGCATATCAAAAAATGACAAAAAATAATTCCTGTTATACCCACATTATTTATTACTCATTTCAAATCCAATAAAATATGGATCAATTAATATGATATCATGGTAAATTATACACTTCATTTATTATTTCTTAAGGGACATGAAAAGTCAAAACGTGACAAGTAAAAATAAACGGAATGAGTATAAAAATAAACCTTCTTTTAGCTAGTAACTTGTTCTTACTTAGAAAATCATAGTAGTTAATAAGGTTAATTATGTATAGATGGACATGGTGACCATTGTACTATGTGAAATATATGTAAATCAACAAAATGAACACTTTCAATTGTACTTAGAAACGACTCTTAAATTTAGATTCAATGAATTAGAATGAGTAATCTTATTACATTTAAAGATTTGCTTTTGCATATATAAACAGAGTACAAAGCGAAAACAATAAGTTCAGTCGAATACATAAACCTCGCCATAAATCCTTCTTTCCAAGCTTAGATCCATCTTGTTGGAAACAATTTTTTTTTTTTTTTAAATACAAATCAACAACCACAATTGCCCAAAAAAACGGCCCTTTAATGCAGGTGGGATGTAGGTATAGAGTAGTTGGCTAGCCCTCTTGACCAAATTAAAATACCCATAGGCCGTAAAAACAAGCTCTGTTAATCACAATGAAGGTACAATATTACTATATTTATATAATACCATAAGCCAACTGAATTATTTTTCTCAAAAAGGAATAGTAGCTATTATGAGATATAGGAAAAAACAAAGCAAGTGGCCTGGGTACGGTAGATCATATGTATTTAGGGACAAAGATAGAATCATGATTAGCACAATTCCAGCCTTACACTTCCCCACCATTCACATGCCTTGTTTTCTCTACGCATTTATTCACATTATACAGAAAATAATACATTCTTCTTATACTATTCTTGCCCAACCCCTCCCCGTTCAATTTCCAGTTTAGGTTTTTTTTTTTTTGGTTTTCGTTCAATTCGATATCCGATACTTATTTTGGGGATAAACTAAATTGGATTCGCGCATAAAAGTCTCATTTTAAGATTAATTGATCTCTAGCAAAGTCAATTTTTTATACGTAGCTCAAACTTAAAATATCGGATTAAGAATAAATAAATACTTAGAGATTATTTGGTACAATTGTGGGATATGCGATGGGTATAATATCTCATTGGTTTAGTTAAACTATTTTCTATATGGGAAAACTAACCACGCTATTTTAATGTAGAAGTTATTCCCGAATTAACTAATACTTCAAACCACACGTAAGATAAAGTTAATCCTTATCCCATGTATCAAACCACCATATATGACCTTTGGTATAAATATAATTATAGAGTAATAAGTAAGGGCATAATAAAAAAAATAGGAAACAATCCCACCATAACAAATTCGTTATTTCATAAAATGAGACTTTTCATTGTTCCGAAACAACGAATTTAACAATACAATACAATCAATTTTAAATAAACAATCAAAACAAATATTATAATTTTGAGATAACAATACAATACGATACACTGGCTAACAACCATCCAAACAACATTCTCGAATCGTAACTACAAAACATTGTTTTTGCAAAAAGAACTGCTAATATACTAGTAACTTTTAGAAAACTTAAACAAACACTGATTTAAAAGAAATTCAAAGCAAAGTATTAAAAATTCATGGACGAAATGCCAGGCGTTAAACGTATATGATATACTTTAACTAATTCAAAATTATGTATGTTTAGTGAAATATTACGAGTATCAAAATAAGTGTCAACTATAAGTAGAAAATAGTTCGCCTAGTTTCACTCTCTCCCATGTATACTTTCTTTTCTCACCATTCACATGCGCGATTTTAGCAATTTCTCAAATTCAAAAAAGGAATTTATAGCACAAAGTGCGCCGTTCCACACATTGTCTCGTACTTATCGCTCAATTTCCATGCATATCGCTTGCGCCTCTCTTTTTTTCCTCCACCTCCTTGCGCCGTTTTCCAATTGACTTCGTTCGTGCCAACCGAATCCTTACACGTGCCAACAGATATTTCTTTACATAAAAAATATTACTCTTCCCGGTTCACAATAAGTGTCCAATTTATTTTTTCATTTTGGTTCAAAATAAGTGTCAAGTTATGTATCAAGAAAGAATTCAAATTGTTTTTACAGAATAACCCCTATGTACACATCTCTAAAAAGTTTTCTTACTCCTCACATTAAATGTTTAATTAGGGATAATTTAGTTATAGTAGGTATTTTTATATAGAATTTAATATTTTTTTAATGGACATGCTAAAAGCAAATTAAACACTTATTGTGAACGGAAGGAATTACTACCTTAATTCGAGATGGTTGTACCTCTATCTCGTGAAACTCGAATGCATAGGATAAAAAACTCAGCAAAAATGGGCCCCATGCTTACCACCAATAATTGATCATTCTCCTAATCCCCTCTGTATTCCTGCTGGCAATATTTGCCTTAGCCCCTTCTTCTTCTTCCTCCTCTTCTCTTCTCGCTCACAATTCAATCTTTGCCTCCACCATTTTTCTCTCTCCTTCAAACCCTATTCTTAAACCCTAAATTTCTTGTTCCCTTTAAAAAGTTCAAAACTTTTTCTTTTTCCTATGTGTTAACACGACCAATTTTAAGAACACCAAGATGCTGCAACATTTTTGTCTTGGTCGATTTTCTGCGATGTTTCTTCTTCTGTTATGTTCAATTTTCGCAGTATTAACAACTGCAGAATCATCAATATACGAAGTTCTTGAATCCCATGGATTGCCAAGGGGTTTACTTCCAAAGGGTGTGAAGAATTTCACATTAGACAATTCGGGGAAATTTGTGGTCCATTTGGATCAAGCTTGCAATGCCAAATTCGAGAATGAATTTCACTATGATAGGAATGTATCGGGTACAATAAGTTACGGACAGATCCATGCACTTTCAGGAATTGAGGCTCAAGATTTGTTTCTATGGTTTCCAGTGAAGGATATTCGGGTTGATATACCCAGTTCTGGATTGATTTACTTCAACGTTGGCGTTGTATCTAAGCAATTCTCTTTGTCTTCATTTGAGACTCCTAGGGATTGTACTGCTGTTCAACTCATGGATCTTCAGGATGACATGCACATAGCTGACGCTGTTTCTAAGGTCTTTTCTCTTTCTTGATTGGTTCTTTTCTAAGTTGACCATTTTCTGCTCGAGTTTCTTTTGCTTATTTTGTTTGGAAAAATTGAAGACAGTAATTTGGCTACATCTGTAAGTCCCCTGTAACTCAGGAACTTGGGCCAAGGTTTGAACTTGTCTGTGAAAAATTTATTCCCCAAATGGATTGTTGAATCTAAGCTTGGTTATTTTAATCAAGTGCATAGTTCTTTGCATTATTTGGTAACTGCCTCATTTGTTATTGCTGGCTGATTATTCCAAGCACTGGCCTTTTCTTGTTCAATTTGGATGTTGTATATAAATATTTTGAAGCTAATGAAATGTTCACATAATGTGCTTTAAGTAGTATATATGTATCTGCTTCTGCATTTTGATGTTCATTTTGTATAAGTGTCCACTGTTTGTTTATTAATTATTGGAATTGTCATTTGTTGAGCAGAGTCAATCAGAGGAGCTTCGATACAAGTTTGATCAGGGCAATATCTGGAGGAAGGCTATATTGTAGAAATAAGCAGTTCAAGATGGTTGATTCAGTATAACACAATAGCTCAATCAAGTCGTCGTTCGGTGTCAGTCATTCCTTCTATTATAAATGTTTGAAGATGGTTTCAGTTTGGTTTCGCAAGGTCTCTCATGTGCTTCAAACAGATTGTGCTGTTTCAGTTGCGGTTTCTTGTATAGTTGCAAAAATAGTAATGAGCATATGAGACAATCATCAGATGAGTTGAGCTATAGAATGATATGCCATTATTGGGCATCTCATAATGAATTTGGAGGCTGGTGGGAGGGAATATAGAAAGGTTTGTTTCTTTGTTGGATTCGTTTATGAATGTGGACATAAATTGTTATTAGGTATTCACTTTTTGCAGTTGGAGATATAGAACATGGAACAATGGAAATAAATTTGCTTTCTTTCTTTATGTATACTACTGAGTACCATTTTTGTCTCTGTACCTGTGATGATTGTGATTTTGCTTTGAATAGGGGCTGAGTGTGTTAGAGGACATTAACTGCAGTTGCTGGAATTTGAAGGAAATAATTCAGAGAAATTAGACTAATACTAGTAACATTACTTAACAAATTGGCACATGCAGCTTTCTTTTTAAATAAATAAATTCCCTCTTGTTGGACAGTTGTCTAAAATTAAATATGTAATGCCGTGGGCATATTTAATCAAGAAGTGAAAAGGTTGTGCTGGATAGGCCAGTTGGATAAAGAGCAAATTGTGGTTGGCACTTGGCACTGCAATCTGTAGAAAATGTCTGGTCCAAGCTTTCGAGTTACAAGAATATTTGTTTTATATGTATGTGGTCTCTGACTAAATGGTTATACGAACTCCATATCTTAGGAGAAAACATAGTTTCATGTGTCTCTCTCTCTCTCTGTCTCATCAATATAATAAGAGGGAGATTTCCTATTCACTAAAAGAGGGCATCTCGATGTATGGTTGGCTTGGAATCTGTATAGTAGGTTATACTTATAACCTAAGGCATTTGTTGGATGTGTGGTGTACCAGTTAATTAGGTATAATTTGGCTATCTTGGTTAATTATATACTAGTAGTATAGTTAGTAGTAGTAGTCTTAGAAAGCATTTTTGTCTTTTGTCTCAAGTCTTTTTATTGAATTAATTGATGAAAGCTAAAATTTGACAGGTTGGTTTTCCACTTACTCTTTGTATGTTTTGATTGGGAAAACCTTTGTGGCAACAGGGATGAGCACGAACTTTTCTGACAATCATTTTGTTGTCACAGCATCCCCATGCTTTGTTTGGTACTTAAACTATATATTGACTTACGTCATGTTGTTTTGGGCTGTTCTGTCATTATCTAACAAATTCCGTAGATGATTAAAAGTGCCAGCTTTTCGTTAGTGTAATAGTAGCAATCCAACAAATAATATACATGTGATTGGTCTATCCTATTTAAGGCTTTAACCCTTTGCTTAATTGCATGTCTAATTTTCTCACACTATACATGTGAATGCTAAAAAATGCGACAATCATAAAATAAAAATAAAAAAGCACTAGCAACATAAATTGCGAATAAAGTAATGTTGTAAAGTTAGAACATTGAAAATGACGCATATATAATGGAAACAGCAAATCAAGATGTTATTAGGGTTTATCTTCAAGCTTCTTTCAAGTAAAAGGCCTTTGCGGCGTGGTACAAAGTAAGAAAAGCTCAACAAGATGAAAGTCAAGGAAGCAAGTGAAAAGCTAAGAGGAGAATATTCAGCCGGCTAAGTTTGTCAATTTTTCTTACTTCTCATGCCTTCAAGATATATTTGTCAGTTTAAGTCTATCTTTAGAACGAAAAAGTATTTTTAGCCATCAAAAAACTTAAAAAAGATCAAAATTGCTCTTGAACTATACAAAATAATACAATTATACTCTCCGTTAAAGTTGGTAGCTTAAGTAGGCGTTTGGAAGTAAGAATTATAAAATTCGAAAAAATGGTAAAAAAAAAAAAAAAATTCAAGTGAATATGGTATTTGACATTTAGAGTTGTGTTTTGACATAAATTTTTGTTCGGGTTGTTTTTGAAGTTTTGTGAGTGATTTGAGTGAAAATTTTGAAAAACAATTTTTTGCAGTTTTTCAAATTTTCGAAAATTTTCAAAATACATCTCCTTAGAAATTTTACGAACAAACATTGATTTCGAAATTTGATTGGAAAGTTTTGCCTTCCCTACTGACAGATCCATGTTCTGGATTTTTTACTCTGTTCTTTCATTTTCTCTCTCTATCTTCTTCCTCTCTTTTTGACCTCTATTGAAAAGCCTCGCCCAGGCTTCCCAAAAATCCCAGGCCAAAAAGAGTTTGCATCCACAAAATTCCTCTCTTCAATTGCATAGATGTACTTCAGTAATCCATATTGGATCTAATAATTTATGAAAATGGATAAATCATTGTAGTAATTTATCATTACTTTATTTGTATTTTTTATTGCATTAACCTCCTTAACCTAATAATTGTTCGTCTTGATCTGTTAGTACATAAGTTTTTTTTGGCTATTATTAGGTCCCTTTCTTTCGAAATGACATTGCCATCTTAGCCCTTATAGTCTTTCTCCGTCCAAACTTTTTCCAAATCAAATAATTTAAGACCTGAACTGAAAAAGTAGTTGCACCTAACTACATATTTGGAAAAAATTGCCGAAACTATTAAAATCGAAAGGTATTTCCATAACTCTTGAACAATCACACCTAGAAAGTGCAAGACGATCATAAACTAATAAACAAAAATAATATATATATATATATATATATATATATATATACTAGTACCTATGAGCAAGCGTTGCACGTTAATAGTGGCACGTGATGATTTAAACATTTATTTATATGAAGGACCAATAAAATTTAGTTAATGAGATAAATTTTATGCATAATAATACAATAATCATCTAAATGCCGAAAAATATACTATTATAGTAGTAGCATAATACATGAATTTAAAATAAAAGGACACAAATGATCAATTTTGTCATGTTAGTTAGATAATTATGTATTATAGTTTAAAAGTACTTAATGTGATGGTATCTTAACAAACACTTCTTCGTGGACAATATTTTCTTATGTATGTCTCCTCCTAATGCTTTGGTTGCTCTGCCTTAACCAAACCTCTTGTTGTCGATCTTGATATCCCTGTTGAAAGTGCAACAAACAGTTGTTCGTGAAAGAAAACATATCGCGGTAAATATAGTCCAATATTTAGGATGTTTGTCCTTGTGCTTTATTTATTATATTTGCAAAACATAAACATACTAAAATTATTTTTACACAAATTTAAAAGGATATTCCTTAGTTTCAAAACACGAAAGTTGAATTCAGGGATAAGAATATACTTAGAAGCACATTGACCAGTATCATAATTTTTTCATGTATGACGTTCTTGTCAAAACTTCTATATATCATTTGTATGCTATTACATAAGCTATTCGGCGTATGTAAATTTTTCAGTAGCATGACATACATATTTTTCTTTAAAATCAACTTATATACAATGGAAAATCAATTTTAACTTAGTCTATTCAATATACGGTGACACCAACATAGGTAAGAAATAATAAACTTGACAACAAACATGTATGGTAGAAGGCCATTTGGTATTAAAGTATTTAAGTATTCTTCTTGGTAGTAATTATTGGTATCATTTTCTGCTGAGCCAAAACAGAAAAGCATTTTGTTTTTACTATAAAATTTTGCAATCAACATTTTATTTAGTTGATCAACATATTCATTTCTGCTAGCTAAGATATTTTTTAATTCTATCATGCGATTTGCACAAATTACATTTTGATCTAATTATGAAATATTTCTCTAATTAAATGCACTACTATTGCCGTTTTGATTGATAACCAAGTTCAGGAAGAACCAACTCATCTTTTATTGGATGCTCTTTTTGTTTCCGACACGAAGCAAGAAGACACTGTATACTAGATCTGTTCTTACTTTATATTTCTTGTTTGATGAATCTTTTTATTTGAGGCCAGAAGTATAACTTTGGCAAGCTAGCTTTTACGGTCTCTGCTTTTGTTGATTTTGGAACTACTGGCAGTACTTGACATAAATTACCTCCAAAATCATTAATTTCCACCAAACAGTTCATTAATATCCAATATATCTCTAGAACTCCGGGCAATTATTTCGATCATTTGACACTTAGCCATAAGTGTTTCATCCCATATTATCAATTTTGCTTTTCTTATAAATTTATCACTATTGCTCTACTGTGATATATTTATGATGGTTATTTAAGTTGTTTGAAGAGGTATATCAAATCTAAAGTGGGTGATCTCACAATAAAATCGTTATTTGTACACCACTTGCTATTATTGCTAACAGTGTCATGCTTCTTGATATGATATTTGCAAATAATGCATGATATAGAAATATTAAATTCTCATGTGATCGATCCCAGTTAAATTGCAACTATCAATTTCTTGGAAGTCTTTTTTAATTTTACCAAATCCGTACGTGCTCCAATGAATGAGGCAATGCACTCCTTTACATAGGCAGTATGAAGCGGCGGTGGAAATTATCTATTCTAGTCCAGGTGAAATTTATATATATGACTATGGAACATAACAATGGGTAGGAATCTTGCTTTATATATGAACCCCATGCGAATTAGTATTAACTAGTAAAAGTTTTCAATGTCACAATTTTATCCGCACATGAAATTATATTAAAAATAATATGATTACATTTTTAACTGAGCTAGCTACAGCTGTAATTCATACATGCGGTGAAGCTTCATAAATGAAACAGTGAAATCGAGTAAAAGAGAACAGGAGAGAAGAGATAAAGAAGTTTCTAGATCATTTCTGTTTTTCTGTTATGATCCAAGAAAGAGATCCGTGTGATCTCTTTTATCCCTAATTACAACTGCTATGATTTCTCCTATTTACAAACTACTCCGTTCTAGTTTCTTGTAGGTCCCTTAACCCCTTTTCTTTAATACTCCCATTCAAGCTGGAGAGTGGAAAACATCCAACACTCCCAGCTTGGACAGAAGCGTTTGATGCTGTGCAGTTCCCAGCCCTTTAGTGATAAGGTCTGCCAGTTGTATTTTTGTGGGAATGTACTGTGGTGTGATCAATTCACTCTTTAGTTTTTCACTCACAAAATGACAGTCTATCTCTATATGTTTAGTCCTTTCATGAAATATGGGATTTGTAGCTATTTGCATAGCTGTCATGCTATCATAGTGCAAACTTACTGGTGTTTGTACTTTGTTTCCTAGTTCATCCAATAAATCAACCATCCAGATACTCTCTGCCACTACAGCTGCCATACTTCTATACGCTGCTTCTGCCGAGCTTCTACTGATAGTCTGATGTTTCTTTGACTTCCAGGACAATAGAGAATCTACCAGCTTGATCACATATCCTGTCGCAGACCTTCTGGTGTTGGGGCAGGGTGCCCAATGCCTAATCTAAGTCACAGAAGCCTGTAAGTACTTGTGTCTCCCCTTTCCTTAGTAGTATCCCTAGACCTGGTACTCCTTTGATGTATCTGACTACTCTTAGGGCTACATCCATATGAGACCTTTTGAGAAGATGCATAAATTGACTTAAGACCTGTACTAAAAAATATATATCAGGTCTTGTAATGGTCAAATATAGCAATTTTCTAGCTAGTCTCTGATAAGTTCCTATTTCTTTCAGTTGTGCATCATCTGTATGGTTATCATAATCTACTGTAGTAAGCTTATGATTCAGCTCCATTGGTGTAGCAACAGGTTTGCATCTACTCAGTCATGCATCAGCAATTAACTCCAATGCATATTTTCTCTGATTCAATAGAACACCTTCTTCCGATCTCATAACTTCAATGCCCAAAAAATATCTAACCTCTCCTAGGTCCTTGACTGTGCAAGATGTTTTTTGCTTCATTTATCAATGACTGTGAGCTACCAGTAATCAGTAGATCATCTACATAGATGAGGATGATTACAATGTCTTCTGCATATCTGTTGGTAAACAAAGAGTGATCATGGGAACTTTTTGCATAACCAGCTTCTAATAAGGTAGTGGTTAACTTGACATTCCACTGTCTGGATGCCTGCTTTAGGCCATAGAGGGATTTCAAAAGCCTACACACCTTATACTCCCCTTTCATTTGAAAACCACGGGGTAGGTCTATGTACACCTCTTTAGTCAGATCTCCCTGAAGGAAAGCATTATTGACATCCATTTGAAATAGATTCCAACCCTTAGAAGTAGATACACTAATAACAATGTGCAAGTAACCATTTTAGCCACCGGAGAGAAAGTCTCATGATAATCCAATCCTTCTTGTTGAGTATAGCTTTTTGCCACTAGTCTTGCTTTAAACTTGTCTATTTCACCATTGACTTTATATTTGATCTTGTATACCCATTTTGAACCAATTGGCCTCTTAGTAGGAGGCAAATCAACTACTGCCCAGGTGGAGTTGGCTTCAAGAGCCTGAATCTCCTGTTGCATTGCCTCTACCCGTTGCTTTTGTTGAGCTGCTTCTTTGAAGGTCTTTGGTTCAGTCGAAGTAGAGAAAGCACCTAGATATGATTGGTAGTTTGGTGACGGGTGAGAATATGAAATATGAGAGAATATGGGATACTTACTACCTTTGGAAGAATTAGTGGCAGTGACATAGTCTTTTATCCAAATTGGAGGTGCATGAGTTCTTTGTGGTCTCACAGGTATGGATAAAAGGTCTGCAGATTGTATGGCATCAGGTTCAGAAGCTATTGGTGTAGATTGTTCTACATTCTCAGTGCCTTCTAACTCAGAAGATGGTCCTGCTGGAACTACTTCATGTAACTCCCCTTGAATGCCATTATCATCAGTGGTTGAATTGTCAGTTGGAGGATGCATGATAACATGATTTGTCTCAGAAATGGGAGGATCAACTGGTGGTAATTCCTGCTGTAATGAGACTGGACTTGGAGTAAGGACAGTATCCTGCAAGAGTGGTTGATTCTTAACTGTGATATGGGTGAACATATCCTCCTCAGTGCCGGAAAGGTTCTTGAATGAAAATATGTATTCTTTAAAAACAACATCTCTACTGACAAGGAAGGTTCTATTTTCCAAGTCATAGAGCCTATGCCCCTTTTGAGTGTCAGAATAACCAAGAAATATAGTTTTTTTTGCTCTAGGAGCAAACATATCTCCCCTTGGCAAGCTACTTGCATACCCCAAACAACCAAACACCTTGAGATATTCTACACTAGCTTGTTTGTTGTAAAGCAGCTCATATGGATTTTTTCCTTCTAACACAGGAGTCGGTAGCCTATTTATCAGATATACTGCAGTCCTCACACATTCACCCCAGAATCTAATAGGCACCCCACTTTGAAATTTCAAAGCCTTGGCCATTTCAAGGATATGTCTATGTTTTCTCTCCACAACTCCATTCTGTTGTGGAGTATAGTCATAACTACTCTGATGCACGATCCCAAGTGAAGTAAACAATTCATTGCATTTAGAATTAAAGAATTCACTTCCATTATCAGACCTCAAACATTTCACAGATACATCAAACTGATTCTTTACTATTGAGATGAAGTTTTTCAGTACAACTACAACTTCACACTTAGAATTCATCAAACACACCCATGTATACCTGCTAAAATTATCTACTATAGTAGCAAAATACTATTTTTATCATATGTGGGAACTTTGTAAGCCCCCAAACATCTAAGTGCACAAGCTGGAAAATACAAGTGGACTTTGTATTACTAATAGGGAACTAAAGTCTGCATTGTTTAGATAGGGGACATATGTCACAGTCTTCAATGTCAGTGTTACTAACTTTATTTTGCAGTGCAGGTAAATGTTGTATAGTCTTCAAATAGGCATGCCCCAGTTTGTGGTGCCATAATATGCTATCTGACTTTTCTTTCAAGGTTGTTCCTGCTAATATTACTGCTTTCCCCTTTAGCAAGTATATGACTTCTGATTCTTTACCAATTCCCAGTACCTTGCCAATGTAAAGCTCCTGAAACAAGCAGAAATCAGGGTAAAAGTTGACTGAACACCTGAGTTCCTTGGAAATTTTTGACACTGACAATAGATTGAATTTATAGTTAGGTACATGTAGAACATTTTTCACATTTTCCTTTCCTAAGACCCCTGCACTTCCTGCATGTTTTATCTCTGCTCTAACCCCTGTTGGTAACTGCACGCCACTATGTTCTTGTCCTTTCATGCTTCTAACATTGCTTAATATTTCCTTATTATGAGTAATATGATATGTGGCTCCTGAATCCACTATCCATTCTTCTATTGATGGACTGCAAAGTAGAGAGGCTATACCTGCCATATTTGATGAGCAATCTCCTGTTGTTGGCTTCTTCAAGAGGCCTACCAACTGTTTGTATTGTTCTTCTGTTAGAACATGAGTTTGGAATGGATTTCCAGACCCTGCTGCTTCTTCAATACTTGCAGCATTCACATAAGGTCTAGTTCCTCCACTCGGAAACTTCTTCTTGCTTTTAAAATCTGCTGGAACTTCGATGATCTTGTAACAGTTTTCTTTCAAATGCCCTTTTATAACCACAATGTTCACAAATTAGGCCAATCTTCTTTGGCTTGAAGACCTGACCTCTTCCGGCCATCATAATCGAAGGATCCTTGTTTGTATCTGTAACTCCTAATGATCTCTGGCTTTCCTCCTGTGTCACTATTGCATAAGCCTCATTTACAATGACAACATGCCTCCTCAACAACAAATTGCTCCTTACATTATTGTATGTCTCATTCAATCCCATCAGAAATTGTAACAATCTCTGATTAGCTAAAAGTTTCAGTGATGGTCTAGATTCCTCACAATCACTAGCAGAGATTGGAACCAGTACATCCAATTCATTCTACAAGTCACTCATTTTTGTGTTGTAACTAGTTCCAGAATTAGTACCCTATTTTAAGCTAGCTATCTCTGTCCAAAGATGATATATTCTTGTCAAGCTACACCTATCAAATTTCTACTTGAAATCACTCCAAACCTTCTTAGCAGTAGAAGAAAATACAATACTAGGCATTAACTCACTTCCTAGTGCTTCCAATCCACGATAACACGATTGCATTGCATTTCTCCCATTGTTCAGCATGTTCTCCTCTATACATACTTTTGGCACATGTTCCGTCCACGAACCCTAGCTTTCCTTTTCCTCTCAACGCTAGCTTCATCACCCTACTCCACAAGGCATAATTTTTCGGCCCTATGAGTTTGATAGGAACTAGAACTAAGCCCAGAGCATTGGAAGCTTGAAGGAACAACGGATGATTGTGCTCTAGCAAGGTCACTTCATTTCCAGCCATGTCTGCTTAAATAGAAAAACTCAAACCCCTAATTTTAGAGTAATTCCAGTGCTTTCGTCTGAACTTCAAATCCAACCTCTAGAATTGAGATCGAGGCTCTGATACCATGTTAACTGAGCTAGATTGAGCTAGCTATAACTGTAATTCATACATGCAGTGAAGCTTCATCAACGAAACATTGAAATCGAGTAAAAGAGAACAGGAGAGAAGAGAGAAAGAAGTTTCTAGATCATTTCTATTTTTCTGTTATGATCCAAGAAAGAGATCCGTGTGATCTCTTTTATCCCTAATTACAACTGCTATGATTTTACCTATTTACAAACTACTCCCTTCATAGTTTCTTGTAGGTCCCTTTAGCCCTTTTTCTATAATATACATGACTACAGATATTTACTTGTTCAATTTTATATGAATTAGACAGCTCGAAAGTAATTATACTAATAGGATTCCTGAAGGTAATCATGTAGGATTCCTAACGTGTAGTATTATGTCCTAAAACTAATAGGATTATAAGGCTAATATCTAGAATTCCGGTTATGTTCTTTTATTATGAGTTATTATATTTAATATTATAAGGTTATTTTTCTAAACCGACATTGTATTCATGCTTTTATATACTCCTTCTGTTCCAATTTATGTGAACCTGTTTGACTGGGCACGGAGTTTAAGAAAAAATGAAGACTTTTGGAATGTGTGGTCCTAAACAAGTCAAAAAGGGGTCCATAGTATTTGTGTGGTTATACAAGCTTCTCATTAATGGTAGAATTGTAAGTTTAACCGAAATTGTTTCCAAATTTAGAAAGGGATAATTCTTTTTGGAACGGATCAAAAAGAAAATAGGTTCATATAAACTGGAACGGAGGGAGTATATATTTTCAATTCATGGGGAAGTGGTGCATTTGGCAGTATCTTAATTGAAAGGTTCAGTAAGTATTTTTTTTCAAAACCTCAACGTCCAAACAGTAATTATCCATAAAAGGTAAAATACAGCAACACATATGATACATACGTAGTGCAAGTTGCTAATTTATGCATTTATAACAGAAACGTGCAAGGATTTTTTTTTTCTTTTTTGAAAAATTATTTTTGAATCTTCGGAGTTTTGGGTGAGGTCTTTAATGGAGGTTGAAAAAAGAGGAAGGAGAAAGAGAAATCAAATGATAGATGACAAAAAAGAAATAAAAAGCAAAATCAAAATAAGGGGCTAGGGTGGGGTGTAATTGTGTTATTTCGAATTCCCTCCGATTCACAATAAGTGATCAATTTGCTTTGTGCACAACCATTAAGGAAATATTTAATTCTAGGCGAAAATAGTTAGTGTGACTAAACTACCCTTCATTAAATGTTGCACCATAGTTATAGTAGTACTTACTTCTCTTCTCAAATGTGAGGAGTGAATGACTTTTTAGGGATACGTACATAAGGATAATTTTGAAAAAACAACTTGAATTTTTTCTTGATTTTACAAATGGACACTTATTTTGAACAAAAATAAAAAAGCAAATTGATCACTTATGATTGACCGGAGAGAGTATAGTTCAGGGATATTCTTTATCCTTTTCCGAAAAAAGGGGGGAGGGGAAGGAGAGGGGGGGGGGGGGATGTCAGATGAATTTTAAAAATGAAGAAAATATTTGTTGGGAATTAAAAAAATCCCAAAAATGGCTCTGTTAGTAGGGAAGGGAAAAAATGTGTCTTTTGATCACGGCAGGGGCATTTAAGCTACCCACTTTTAAGTTTTAACGGAGGGTATATAATTCAGGGGCAATTTTGACTCTTTACTGTATTAAAAGTGATGTGGGACAAACTCTATAACATGAGTAGGACGATCATATGTAAAGTACGTCTGCTGGGTGCTAGGTGCATCAGCCTGGAAAGTTTGTCAATTTTTCTGACTTGTCATGCCTTCACAATATATTTGTCTGTTAAGTCTATTACTCCTGTTTTAAGGTATGACCTAAATCTACCACAGCAGTATATAAGGCAATGTTTTCACTTCTTGTCAAGTTACTTCTAGTCCTATAACCCTATCAAATCAAAATTCGTATGGCCATCCTGTTTGGTGAGCATCGTCGTCAATCGTCATCATAGAAAAAGTCAAAAGTTTCATAATTCACCGCCAAACCAACATGGGAAGGCAAAGAACATTCTCTTTCTTGATTTGGTTTGCTATCATCTAGTCAACCTGTGGACTAGAAAAAAGAATACATGAGGAAAAAGATAATGGAGAAACCATTCGAAATGCATTCAAGAATTGTGGATCTGAATTCCCAGCCATGCATATAGCAGAAAGATTTCATTATTCTTTTCCGCCAAATAAATAAATATATAAATGTATACGGTAAAATCGGAGAGTCCAATTTTCCATCGTTACGACGTCTCGATGGCTCTAAACCATGGTCGAGTTTCACCCCTCGAGGGCCATCGATGCTCGACCTCGGAGCAGTATGGACCGACGGTTACGGGGAGAAAGTGGGGAGTTCCCAAGGCGTGTAGCTAGAGCCGACAAAGTCTGTCAGGCTAGTCGGAGCCCGCATCATGACAGTAACTAGCTATCCCATCTCCATATCTTTGTAATTAATACATTTGTACTACGTTGGGATTATCCCTCCTATATAAAGGGGATCCCTGTCATTTTGTAGACATCTGATGCTCAATACTAAAAACACAAGAACATTCTCTCTGCTTTCTAACATATTCTCTTGAATTCATTGCTTCATTTATTGCTTACATTCATTGTTCTATTTATTGTTCTTCATTTATTGCTTATTATTGGCCATAAAGAGCCGCCATTGATCTCATTACAACCGTTAATCTCCCATCGACTACCCTCGATAGCTCCCAGCCGAGCATCCAACTCGACCTCGAGGCCCCGAATAAGTAATCTCGAGGCGCCGATTGACAGTGATTCGATTTGGTTAATATCTCGTATTTAAGCTCTTATTTCACTTCTAAGTCTCTCACATAGCATCAACTGCTTAACAACTAGCATAAAAATAGATCACGTATTTTTAGAACCTCACAAAATCAAATTTAATTGTTATTACTATTTTCACGGCAAACAATAAATAAAATCTTCCACGCTAAATATTCTTGCTGAATTTTCTTTTATCTGGTTTCAGGAATATTTTGGCTTTCACCAAAATATTTTAAAAAAACCTTTAAACAACCGAAACCAATTTTTCCCCCAAAACCTAACATAAAATGTTCTCCAAAACCATCTTCTCAAAAATATAATCCATATTTTTTTTCCCGATGACTAATTTTATTAAGTACGGAATAAATCAAAACCGCATCCGAGCACCACCCTAGGATTTCAATTTTAACATCTTTAGGTTTATCACTGAAAGCTGAAACAAAATTCATGAATTAATTGTACGTTGAATTTTTGGACGCAAGATCAGTTGCTTGGCCACAAACGAGCTATACAATTTTAGAATTCATTTTAAACTAAACTATCGCATTATCTACTTTTTTCATATAATTTCAATCACTTGAATAAGAATATTTGGACTATTCGTATAATAAAAATATGTTAATGAATACGAAGCCGACAAATTGCACGTTAGACTTGGTCAGAATATACAAAAATTGATACCTACCTACATCACATATTACGTAGATCTGTGTCCGTATCCAAAGAAACCACATGGGAAGGTGTTAGTGTACTGTTAGCTCTACATTCAGGTGGAAAATTTTAATGGTAATATTGAAGTATAGTCTCATGTCAACACTTCTGAACCTTCTGCTATTTGCTGGATTTTAGCTGGTTATTATTGTAGAGCAACCCACTTTCGTAGAGCAACCCACTGTCATCGTCTGTTCCTTTTTTTTTTTTTTTGGGTCACTTTCTTCTGTTCCTAATTTTGCTTTTATCCGTGAAATTTCTTTTTCTCCATTCTTTGTTGACAATGACTCCCAACTTAATCTCCTTTTCTTTTCCCAGTTTACTTATCAAGATCACACTTCTCTCTTTCCGTATTTCATTTAACATGTTCACTAATATGACTACAATATCAACATTTTCTGGTTGTACAGATTTTGGCTTTTGGTCCAGAAAAGTTTTCTGAGGTTTGATTCTTTATATTAAATCTCTTCTTAACTTTTCTTTCGAAACTAATTTTGGGAACCAAAAAACTTCTTAAATGTAATAATTACCCAAACGGTGGTTTTCTTTAGAAACATTTTCAGCAAACTTCTCCAAAAGTTGTCCAAACACAGTTCATAATCATAGTTTTTCATAACCAAGTGCTACCCATCATATTGAAAAAAACAACTAGATATTAAAATGAATGTGACATCACTATAAGCGAGATGGACTTAGAACACTACCTTTGACAAGTTTGTTTGGCTCAAAAGTTAACAATATACTTTGTAAGCTAGAAAACAATCAAAAGTAAGGAAAGGGTAAATCGTAATCAAATATAATAAACCTAGAGATGCAAAGATGATATTACTGTCGTAGATCTAGTATTGCAAAGTGATAATATGAACTCAATAAGATATGCTCGTTTGAGGTAGAGATAGAGAGAGAAAGCCAGAAAATGAGAGAGTTATATTAGATCCCAATCCCCCTATACAATGTGAAGGTCTCCTTTATATAATAAGAGACCTTCCTCGAAAGAATCAAAAAGTTACAAAGACAGGTAACGTCTCCCTAGTGAAGACACTGAGTCCTAAACGATGTCGCTTTTGTCCCCACGTCCGAATCGTACCCGCTACGTTAGTCGGGTACACTCACTGGGCGTACCCACTGGCGTAGAGATGCTGAGGGTCAAATTTGACCCTATACAGTTAGTCCCTCCGCTCGTTGGAGACGCATTCGGTGGGCGTCTTCGATGGGCGGAAATGCGAACCTCGGCTTAGGAGAATTTGACCTCGACCAGGGGCGACAATATGAATGAGGTGAAATATATGACGTTGTTGAGCCACTGATGCGTGGCTTCCTTTTTGGAATGACGTCATCGCCTGTATGCATCATTATTATATTTGCCCCCGAGGCGGTTCAGAGGATGGTGTGACATTTTGGTTTCCCGCGCACGTTTTGAATCATGACTCTTCGATTTCTGCGCAACTTATCCCTATAAGTAGGAGAGAGGTTCGATTCGATCCAACTTTCAAGCCTTCGGAAAGCATTTTCTGATTTACTCCTTTTGTCTTTCTTTCCTGTAACCGTTATTTCGTGAGGAACTCTCCCACTTCTGTCGAAACCACACTTCCTATCGTCAGTGCTTCATTTCTTACGTAGTATAATCATGACAAAACGTGGACAGAGTAGTAAAAAGGCCAAAGATAATGCCCCCGTCTAGGGTTCCGCCATCTTCCGGTGGTGAAGGGAAAAAGGCGGAGAAGGCCCTTGTTCCTCTAAGTGTAGACAACGTCCTTCCGAAAGAGATGCATGTTCGCAGGGATTTTCCAACTAAAAGCCCAGACCTTCCCTGGGAGCACAGCGTTTTATTACAACCCCATTTAGATGATCTTCGAGAGACGCACCATATTCCGGACCACGTGAAAATGGTTCCGGCCGGGACGGACTATATCAATGTGCACCGGCCTGGATATTGCACATTCTATGAGTACCCGTTCTTGATCAGTTACAATCTTCCAACCTACCCTCTGATGGAGGAGCTTTGCCGTTTTTACAATGTGTGTCCGGCTCAGCTCACTCCTTACACCTTGAAGGTGTGCCGTATTATGACCACTTATGCGGCCAGGGCTGAGTGCAGCGTCTCGGTCCACCACCTCTTACAGTTATTCAGCCCTGGTTACCTGAGGGGTACCATGCTGCAGTTAAAAAGTCGTGGCACAAGGGGCTTGGTTGTTAAAGCCGATGATAAGCCCAACCGCCGCTTTTGGCGTAAATATTTCTACATCAGGACGGAGCACCTGGTGTCGAATCCCGAAGGGTTCCCGGAAAGAAGGAATCCAGAACGTAAGTATTTCTGCTCGTAGAATTCAGGACTGCTTGCGCTTTTGACCATACGGCCATTGTGATTTCTTTGCTTTTCTCCCTTTTTTATTCGCAGCGAGGGCTTCTCCACCCCAGTTCACTGATGACATTAAATCATGGGTGGAAAGAATAATACCTTATGCGGAGGAATGTCGTACCTGGGCTGCATTTCTTCAACAGTACGGCCCGTCAGGTAATTCTTTGGCTACGGTTTGGGAGTTCCCTACGTTCATGTTACCTGACTTATTCGCGTTGGCAGGTCGGAGCG